>NC_056746.1:148774582-148839582 GCF_019279795.1 Protopterus annectens
TTTAAGTTTCTGAAAATGCCACACTTTAAAATTAAATTGGGAAGAGAGTTCACATTCATGTATACTTGCTTAAAATTAAGCACTTTACAAATATTCATAAAACAGAGCAATTGAAGAAAAAGTACAGATAAAAGCATAGCAGTCCAAAGTACACTTAGAAGTCTAGCTGCAGGAACTACTAGTACTCATTATGAGTAGGCATTGGGACCACTCATTAAGTCATACTTCCCCAGTTGCTTATGCTGACCTGTGCTTCCCATAGTGCACTGTATACTGTTGCATCTGTAGACCCTCTTTAGGGAGATCTCTCTTAACAATAACTCTTAACAAGTAACAAAATGAAATAGAAAAACTAGTAAAATAAACAGACCCAAGCCAGGAAGAACATCAGCTTTAGTAAGCACACCAAACTGACTAAGCACTTTCACCCACAATTGGGCTTCATCAGAGTCCGTAATAATACAGCAATTATCCCTTATATACTAATTAAAACCAATTAATCACTGGAGTACCACATTAAATTAGAAATTAACCCACAAGCAATCAAAATCAGTCAGCCCTAACCCCTAATACATATCATACAACAGTGCTGAATACATTTGTACACTAAGTAAATTAATGTCAAGCTTATTTAAAACTTAACCTTTTATGTGTTAAACTTGTATGATAAAAATGTAATATACATTATAAAAACTGAGATATGTGTTTTAATACACAAGCTATAAAAATACTATAATTAATACCTGGTGCATTAGATGCATCAGGGTGCAACTGCCATAAACTTTCTCAGACTTCCAGTAAGGTTTTAAGGTTCCCACCAAAATCCCACTTGGGTAACCTTCAATAAAAAAATATATATTTTTTGAAATTGGTACAACTCTTATGTGATTAAATAGGGCATTAGTAGTTTTTTTGTTTTTGATGACCCTATTATGTTCCAGTATATGTAGTCTCAATGTCCTTGTAGTCATCCCAACTTAAAACGGGGTACATGATAAGCATGTAGCCACATAGACAACCATGCCTGTAGTACAGTTAGAATGACCTGGACATTTTGATGTTCTCTTGTAGCTTGTAGTCAAGAGGGATTTTGATGGGGACCTTAAAACCTTACTGGAAGTCGGAGAATGTTTATGGCAGCTGCGCCTTGATGCATCTAATGCACCAGGTATTAATGATACTATTTCTACAGCTTATGTATTAAAACACAAATCTCAGTTTTTATAATGTACATTACATTTGTATTATAATTCATGATTACCCATTTTTATGATACAAGCTTAACACATAAAAGGTTAAGTTTTAAATAAGCTTGACATTAATTTACTTGTAAGTGTACAAATGTATTCAGCACTGTTGTATGATATGTATTAGGGGTTAGGAATAACTGATTTTGGTTGCTTGTGGGTTAATTTCTACTTTAATGTGGTACTCAAGTGATTAATTGGTTTTAATTAGTGTATAAGGGATAATTGCTGTATTACTGACTCTGATGGAGCCCACTGGGTGAAAGTGCTTAGTCAGTTTGGTGTTCTTATTAAAGCTGATCTTCCTGGCTCGGGTCTGCTTATTTTACTAACTCCTAACAAGTAGTCTGTCTTTCATCTGCTTTCATCCTGGCCAGCATTTTTACAAGCAGTTCATGCGTGTCTTGGTGTGATAATAATTTGTTTCTGTTTGTAGTTTTAAACTTGGTCTGTTTCTGCTTTTGGGTCCATTAGGGATACCAATACAAATTTATATTCTGTCTAATTTTTTTTAGAGTTCCAAATTTCAAGAATGTTAACCTTACAATATTTTTCTCAAGCAGCCCTAGTTACTCCAGAACTGAAGGATGCCTGTCTGCATATTCCTATCGACACAAAACACAGATTTTTTTAAAGATTCTATATATGGGTTATCACTTTTTATTTCTTACCCACGGTCCTAGGAATTTTCACAAAATGTTTACTCTTGTTATAGCCATTTCTGGTTACAGGGCTTCCATATCTATCCCTTTTTGGACAATGGCTTGATTCAGTCTACTTTTAAACAAAGCACCCTAAATGCTTTTCACTTTGCAGCCAGTTTACTTCACTGCTTAGGTTTTACTCTGAACTTAAAGAAGTCAACCCTGGATCCAACCCATTCTTTGGTATTCTTGCAATGTCTTCTAGACATCTTCATCATGGTAGTGTTTTCTCCTTTGGACAAAGCTCAGTTTCTGTAGACTTACTTCCTGTCCTGAGGAACCTTCAAATGTCTGCAGCAAGAGAGGTCTTTACAGCCCTAAGATATATGGCATCAACAATTGTAGTAATTCCACATGCCAAATTTCACATGAGGAAGATTCAGAGGTACCTCAAATCGATTAGGGCCCAACATTGTCATCCTCTGTCTTTCCCAATCCCTTTCTTGCATCTTGTAAAGAAAGAGATTTCATGGTGGATCAACCAGGTGACAATCAGTCCTGGGGTACCTTTCTCCACTCACACCCCCAAGCAGATGATAGCAGTAGATGTCTTGGATTTTGCATGGGGAACCTATTCAAAAGGTGTCATATTCCAGGTGTTTGGCCCAAATAAGACAAAAAAAGAAAGACATAAACAACAAAGAGACAATAACCATAATGTATGCTCTTCAAGCTCTGCATTATCTGTGTAATCTAGACCCACATAAAGTAATATCAGACAATACCACTGTCATGCAATGCATCAAAAAATGGGTGGTTCAAAGTCCAGTCCCCTCTGCAGACTTGTTGTGGTAGTTTGGGAGCTCGCAACTCAGTACAACCTCTTCCCTCAAGCTGTCTGCATTCCCTTGGAACAAAACTATGGCAGATTATTTAACCAGATCCAAGGCATACCCTCAGGACTGGATATTGGACGTAAAGCTCTTTCTTCAGCTTGTCCACCAATAGGGAACTCCAGAGATAGACCCTTTTGTCTCCCGTCTAAACAAACAACACAAGCTTTTCTGCACTCAAGTCCCTTCAAGAAGTTTGTTCCTTTTCCATGGAAGGGAATTTCTGTTATGCCTTCCCTTTCTTTCCTGTTATGCCAAATGCCCTTCTGCAGGTTCGAGAAAGACAACCCAAAACTGTTGTTGATGACTCCCTTTTAGCCCAGACAACATTGGTTTCCCCTTTTTTTTCCATCTAGCTCAGGACAATCACCACAACAAAAGGACTTTCTCATTTGTCCAGACCTCAGGACTTTGAATCTCACTGTTTGGATGATAGGCTTTTGATACATTTTAGGCATTTTTACAGTGAGGACATGCTATAGGTACTAAGTGAGGCAAATAATCCAGCTGTTGGAAAACCTTTTGTTTCAAAATGAAAAAGATGTGCTATAATGCTGTAATAGAGATCAGGATCCTTTGCAAGTAGGGGTGCTAACTATCTGAGCAGTGTCAGTGGTGCAGCAGGTAGCATACATGCCTTTGATGCAGAAAGCTGTGGGTTTTATTCCCACAGCAGGTAGTTTGATTGCTGACACTGCAATGCAACATAAGGGGGTATTCATCTGAGTGTGCCATCCTTCAGATGACGAGTTAAACTGAGTCCCCATCTGCTTGAATTGATGGTAGCTTAGGTGAATGTAAAAGATCCCACAGCACCCATCAAAAAGAATAGAGGAAGTTCTCTGATGCCCTAGCCAAATGTCCCCAATGTCGCTCGTCCCCTCTCTAACATAGATGACAAGCAAGCAGAGTATTTCATTTAGATTCTTTAATACATAGAAACATATCAGGTTGGATAACAGCATCATAAAATATAAACAAACTGATTAACAGACATAACTTGTATACGTACATGATTACATCTCAACAGCTTACTACAAAATGTCAGTCTAGCTTGCACTTGCTCTATATTTATACACTTGTGCAAGTCCTTGGATAGCTTCTTAAAGATGCATACACACACATTGATATACGTCCTCCCTCTTAAAAAGATTGCCCTTTGTAAAAACAATATTAGAGTTAGATGTGCATTACTGTAGACATTAGAAACAAAACAGAATGTTCATGTCCAAGTTGCCGTGTATCTGTTACATGGTTTAGAGATACGACCAAATCCTGTAACACAACAGTCTGGACTAAAATTAGCACAGGGACAGTCTTCGATGAACAACTCCTATCGGGAACTTCTGGATTCATCACAGGAATGGGAATATTCTCTGGAACATCCTCAGGAATTGGAATACCGGACAACTCACTCTGAGATAGAGTTTTTCTCACAGGCTATGTGCTGTGTCATAGGCTCGGACACAGGTCTCAAATGTTTCCGATTCCGCCTAAACTCTGCTCCTTGTGATTCCACAATGTATGATCTCGGCTCTGGGCAAATATTCTTCATGACTCCAGTCCAATCATAACCTTTGGATGTTTGCATCCTTACCACTTCTACTTCTCGTAATAGATTGAGCAGTTTGCTGATTTTATTGTAGTAGGACTTTAGGTTTAGGCGTTTCTTCAAAAGATTAGCTTTCACTGACCTGTTGTTCTTGACACATGGGACCAACAATTGTCTACTGATTGGTAATGTGGTTCTGGTTTGTCTTGACAGAAGTCTCTGAGCAGGTGAACCAAGATGTTTTTCACGAGGAACAGTTCCGAGATTCAGGAAAACATCACTGTTATCTCATTTTGGCTTCTCTAGTAATTGTTTTGCACTTTGAACTGCACTTTCTGCCAAACTGTTTGACTGTGGATACTCAGGGTTACTCGTGACATGGGTAAAGTCCCATTCTTCGACAGATCTTTTGAACCGTTAGCTTGTAAACTGAGTGCCATTGTCAGAAATAACTTTGTGCAGACTACCATGCAATGCAAAATGATGCTTCATCTTAGTAATGACCGTACTGGATGCTAGATTGGGAAGTAGGTCAATCTCGAACCAAGTGGAGTAATGGTCCACTAACACCAAATAATGTTGACCATTCCACTTGAAGATGTCAGTGGCTACTGTCAGCCAAGGTAATTCAGGAATCTGGTTTAGCTGAAGTGGTTCCTTCTGTTGATGTGGCTTAGTACTGTTACACACGGAACAAGATAAAAGTGCTGCCTCAATGTCTTATGACATAGAAGACGAAAATACTAGACCTCTCACCCTTCTTTTGGTAGAGTCAGTTTCTGGGTGACCATGATGCAAGCTAGTAATGTACTGTTGTTGCAAGAAATTTGGAGCAATTATTTTCAGACCTTTCATTATGATACCATTGTCAGACAAAATCTCATCTCTGTATGGAAAATAAAGTTGCACTTCTTGAGATAAGCTAGATTGCTTTTATGGCCATCCTTGGTTGATAAAGTGGTTGAGCCTTTGTAATCTGGTTCTGGATCTATGCCTGTGTGATCTCTCATCTCAAGACGTGGAAGAAAAAAATTCTCACTTCCATGATTTCAACATCATGCTATTCAGTGGTGTTTCTGGGTGATCTGGATAATATAGCAGCAAGATAAAGAAGTTTGCCTTTCTTGTAGACAAGAGTGAAATTATTCTTTTGCAATCTTAACATCATATGTTGCAATCTGGCTGGAGCTGAATGCATATCTCAAGATAGTGACTAAAGGTTGGTGGTCTGTTTCAATCTGGATAGGTATGCTATAAACATAGTCGTGGAACTTCAAACATGCAAACGTAATTGCCAAAAGCTCTTTCTCGATCTGGGCATACTGCATTTCAGTTTGGGTAAGAGTTCTCGATTCATAGGCAGTGGATTGACCCTCTTGTAGTATGACTGCACCAAGACCATGTTTCAAAGCATCACATGAAAGAGTAACTGGTTTGTGAACATCATAGTATCTGAGAGTTGGTAGACTAGGAATTCTCTGTTTCAGGACATCAAATGCTCTTTGATTCTGCTCTAACCAAGACCATGATACATCTTTTATGTGTCAGCTCTCCTAGTGGTGCAGATAGTTGGCTCAAGTCAAGAATGAACTTGCCTAGGTAGTTGACCATGTCAAGAAAAAGTTGCAGGGCTTGAACATTGTCTAGAGCTGGAATCTCGAGAATGGCTGTTTTTTTAGAAGGGTCTGGTCATAGGCCTGAACTGGTAAATAAATTACCATCATAAGTAACTTCTTGTAGCTTGAATTTGCAATTCTGTGGATTGATCTTAAGATTCATTTGACATGCCATTTTCAGAACTTTTCTGCAGTTTCTGTCATGCTCAGCTTCACCATGACCTCCCACTAGTATATCTACTGTAATAGCACAAGGATACCCAGAAAAAAGTTGCTCTATTGCATGTTGAAAGACTTCACTTGCAGAATTTATCCCAAATTACATTCTCAGAAATCTGTACTTGCCAAATGGAGTACTGAATGTAGTGAGCAATGAAGATTTTTTTGTCAAGCTGAATTTGCCAAACTGAACTCTTTGCTTTTAAGACAGAAAAAATAGTGGCATTTGGCATCAAGACTGCATATTTTTCGACTGTGCGCATTGGATAATGAGGTCTTTTTAGTGCTTTGCTCAAATCTCATAGATCAATGCACATTCTGATGTCATCTGAGCTTTTCTTATGAGCTACCACCATGGTTCATAGGTAGGTACCAGGCTATTGGCCCTAGAGTCTATATAAGCCTAGCCAAAAGGTACCCTGGCTTTCGCCACCCAAGAAAATTATTTTCCTGTGCCCCCGTCGAGCAGAGCCACAGAAGTGATCCCCAGGGTGAATTTGCTATCTCCCATCCAATCATCAAGATTTTTCTTGAAGATTGCTAATGAGGAGCTTTGTTTGATATAGATAGGTAGTTTGTTCCAGAGTATGTGAAGTCTCTGGGACAGGAATCTATCCCTCCAGCATGTTCTGTTTATCGTGGTGACAAAGTTTAGGTCCCTAGATCGTGTAGCTTAGAAGGATTGGGATTTCTTTAAGTGGAGCATGTCCAACAACTCTGGGTTTCACATATCTTTTTATGTTAGGCAGAGCTCGCCTCTGAGTAGGCGATATGCGATGGAGTAAAGCTGGAGTTTTTTGAGATGGTCTGCGTAGGGCAACTGTTTGAGGTGGGTAATCCTCTTTGTGAGATATTTCTGCAGCCTTTCCAGTTGTTGTAGATGTCTTGTGAAGTACATACCAAAAGGGGCATTGTACACTATAATGGGTCTAATGAGTGACGAGTAGAGGGGGAACAATGACCTCTTTTTTCCTGAATGAGAAACCTTTTGTGATGAGGTATGCCACGTAGAAGGATTTCCTGACTACTGTGGCAATGTGATTATCAAAGGAGAGACTACTGTCCACCTATGTCCCAAGGTTTCTTATCACACTTTTGGTGTTAAGTAGACTACTGCCTATGTGGTAGTTCACGGGTACAGCGTTTTTACCAAAAGGGATGACAATGCACTTTTTGGCACTGAGCTTGAGGCCATGGCTTTGACACCAGGCATCTGTCTCAGCGATGCCCTTTTATAGGGTGTCCACATCGTTAGGAGTTTTGATTATGGCTCCTAGTTTGCAGTCATCTGCGAACTTTATTAGCCAAAGACCTTCTGTGTTAGCCTGTACTTCAGAGAAGTAGATACTATACAGGAGAGGACCCAGGACTGAACCCTGTGGTACTCCACTTGTCACTGTTCTGAAGTTGGATTTGGAGTCTGCTACTTTCACAGTGTGGGTTCTGTCAGTGAGCCATTTGGCAACCCATCTTGTGACATAGGGAATTATACCTAGTTTAGTGAGTTTATCTATAATTCCAGAGTGGGGGATGGTGTTGAAAGCCTTGGCGAGATCTAGATAGGCTGTGTGAAGCACCTTATCCTCATCTACGCCTTTGGTGACCACTTCATAGAAGTCTGTCAGGTTTAGGAGACATGATCTGCCTTTTACAAACCTGAACTGGGTGGGGTCCAGACTTTGGAGATTACCAGTGTCATTGTTTATAAGTTCCATGATGATACGTTCCATAGCCTTGCAGACCAGGCTCGTCAGGCTAATGGGGCAGTAGTTCCCGGGGTCCGTGGTGGCTCTCCCTTTGTGGAGTGGGATAACCGTTGCTGTGCACCATTCAGTGGACACAAAGCCTGAGGTGGGGCTATGATTGAACATGGTACTTAGGTGGGGTGCCAGTTCATTATGTAGTTCATGTAGAACGCAGCCTGGGATGTTGTCAGGTCCCATGGATGCTGTGTTCTTGACTTTGGAGAGTGTGATTACAGGAACTTTGCATTCTTCCAGTATAGAGCTAGGCTCTTTAAGGGATGAGAGGGGGGTAGAGTTAGCACTGAATCTATATGCCAGGATGTTGGCAATATCAGTTGGTTCTGTATATTCACTGCCATTGTGCTGTAACTCAGAGCAGATCTGAATGTTGCCATTGAGATTCTTGACCTAGCTATAGAATGCTTTGTGACTGTCTTTAGAATCAGTGGCGATTTTCTTTTTGTAACTAGCTTTGGAGGATTTTATGTGGGATCTCTGCTTCTTACTGAGGCTGACCAGGGGGTTCCTCCAATCATGGGATTTTACTCTTTTTTGTTTTTTTTTTGCAACAGTTTCTTTCCTCTGTTGTAGAGTTCATTTATGGCAGGGGACCACCAGATTGGGTTCCTTTTTTTGGAAGAATTGCATTTTGGTTCTGTTAGGGATTGCATGATCCATGCACTCGTGTAAGTGCTTATAAAGTGCATTTGTGTAGGATTCAGCAGTCGTACCTCTATTGTCCATCAGCATGGGTGTCATGAAGTTTGCCACTTCTGTCTTAAGAAGCGTGAGGTTGACTTTGGAGAAATTTTTTACAGTGGTTTCCCTAATGGGGATGGGGGCAGGATGTGGATGTCTAGGGTGATTAGCTTGTGGTTGGATCTGACCGAGGAATTGACCTCTGGTGTGGAACACTCTTTGCCCATGTTGGTAATGACCAGGTGTTGGATATTGCTGTCCCTGGTGGGGGTGTTGGTAAGTTGATCCAAGGCATTGGAATTTATGAATTCCAGAAAACGTTGAGCACAAGAGTTGGTACATGAGTAGTTTTCCCAGTTAATGGTGGGGTAGTTGAAATCACCAGTTATTAGGGTGTTAGGTTGTACCCTAATATTTTCCAGTGTATCAAGAAATGAGGAGTGGGAATCCTGGGGCATGGTGGGGGATTTGTAGCAAGCTACAATTTGGATTCCGGTATTGCCCAGAGTTAGTTGCACTTGGATAATCTCTGATGCATTATGCTGAGCAACTAGCCTGGAGGTGTGGATATTCTTAATGAATATGGACACGCCTCCTCCTTTAATGTTTTGTTCCAGGTTAGGTGTTCGAAAGGTGTGGTATGAATTATAGCCTGGTAATGCAGGGGTGCTCTCTGGAGCCTTGAACCAGGTCTCTGTTACTGCACAGATGTTGGTGTTCTCCATTTTAAGGAAGATACCCACTCAGTTGGAGTTGAAGAACCAACTGCACAAATCACACCCTGTCGCATCATTTTATCTAGCTCGGCTTTGGCGCTGTTCTGTGTGGCTATTGGAACTTTTCATGCTGGCATGATAACTGGATTGATCTCTGGGTCTAACTTCATGAAGTACACAACTGGAAGCTTCCCTAATTTGTCTTTGAAAAGATCAGCATAGGTAGAAAAAATGTACTGGGCAAAATTAGAGTAGTGGTCTTTCAAGCCACCTTGGTGAATTTCCTTACTAAATGAAATGAGACCCATTTTCAAACTGTCTCTGAGCCCCAATAATGCCTGGACGTGCCTCTTGACCAAATAAAATAAGTCTTAAGCTTCTCCCAGCAGAGTAACATGAAAGCACTATTGAGCCTTCTGTCTGAATTTCTTCACCACCATAAGCAACAAGCTTCGCACACCATGCCAAATCAAGCCTTTCACTATGCCATACTCTAGCAAATGTTTTTGCTGATATAACATTGCACTTGGAACCGGTATCAACTTTGAGTTCTGTGGGTTTTCCATTTATCCAAATAGTACAAAATACTTCATTCTTTGCTTTTATATCTACTGCACTGACTGTTTCATGAAGCACTGACACACCATGAGCAGAAAAAATAAGGTTGCAGTTCTCTAATTGAGCAACTTATTTATTAAAATGTTCCCTTTTAATAAAAGAATATGGACCTTTTGATTTACAAAACCTTTTGAAATGCTTCCATTTATTGCATTTGTGGCATTGCTGACCAAAAGCTAAACCTGTTTTTCCTTTTAGCTTCATGACTGCTACCACAGTTACGACAGCTGGCAATGAAACTAGGTGGGGGCCCATGCTTTGAGTTTGCAAACTCACTTTCATGCTTCACTGAGACTGTGCGAACTCTGGAAGTTGCTGGAAAGCTCTGGGGTTTACCAGTGAGTGCTGCAGGGATTACACTTGCTGCCATGTGCTTGGGCCTGTTTCTTTTAACTATGTGCTGCATACTATCAACATGAGCTTTATCACTCTGCCTTCTACAGATTTTCGTTTGTAAGCATATTTGTGTGCCTTTCTGTGAGCTGATTTATCTGACAAATTTCACTGGCCTTATTCAAAGTCAAATCACTGTCACGAAGAAAAATCTTTCTCACAGCATCATCTTTAATACCACATATTGTGTTCTTTGTCACCTCATCCCTTAAATCACCAAGTCTGTACGTTTTAGCTTTGTTTCTCAAGTCAGTTACATATGCTGCAAAAGTTTCAACAGGCTTTTGATCCCTTGTACAAAATAAGTGCCTTTCCTTTGTAACATTTGGCTGGGGGTTACACATTTCTCTGAATGTATGTTTTAAGCACTCGGGGTCCTCCCTTGACTCAGCCTGTACAACAATATCATGGTTTTCCCCCTGTCCGGTATAGATAGCAGGTGCATACACAAATGAACATTCCCCTTCAATGGCTCCTGACTCTGCTTAATTAAGCAGAATAAATGCCTTTGTACGGTCATCTTTATCAGAAAATGGAGGCTTTATGAAAATGTCGTACTCTTGCAATATTAGTGTCAAACACAAGTGCACTGGGTTTTCGAAATCAGTCTGCCATGTCCACAAACTGTGTGTTTGTGCATACACTGAAAATATAGCCCTTGTAATTATGTACGTACAAACTGTTCTGTGAGCTTGTAATATCATTCAAATACACAGTAAACTCTTTGAAATACTGTACTTTGTGAAATATGCTCTATAATGGCTGTATTATGTGAAATAACTTTACTGTAACGCTGCACAAACATGCAGACACTTTACAGACTTCTGTTAACCCGGATATCTTTGATTAATATGAAAAATATGGATTTGCTAGGCACGCATTGAAAAATTAGGTTGTTTCCTCTTATTTTATTCATTTTATGCAATTCTGACTTCATTTCAAACATTTTCCATAGTAATTTGAATATTTTATCAATATCGGACATATCAGTTTATGCGAATATCATTTAGAACATTCTGTATGCCTTTTTTTCATATCTTGCAAATAAGAATAGTGCTGAGCAAGTCATAATATCTGAAATTTGTTTCTGACCTGCTTTGCGAACTATGCACCTTGTAGGGATGATTCACTCCTTTATATCCCTCCAGTTCCAACTGGGTGCCCCTTGAACTCAAGCTGAAGAATTTAGATAACTTCCTGGCCCTAGTCCTTTTAGACATGATAAACAGAAAAAAATGAAGCAATTAGTGCCAAAAAAGTCACCAGTAACCTCCAAAAGTATAGACACCACTGTAGAAAGCACCAACCAATGAGTCCTTCTTATAAAAAAAGCAACTTTTAATCTGGTTACTAATCTTGCACACTCTAATTGAAAGTCGGCATCTTCGGGGGTCATTCTACTTGATTGTATGAATTGTACTTTCACTATACTTCTTTTTTGGGACATGGGGTGTGCACAAGTATAGTGTAAGTATGAGTTACAGTACATTTCCTTTCTAAATACAGTGGATTTAAGACCACCACCAAATTTATGTATAGTTACATCCAAATAATTCATTTTATCAGTCATAACTTTATAGGTAAACTTCAAAAAGTTTGTAGTATTTTCGATGTAGGTAATAAATTCAGTAAGCTTAGTTTCCGTATCTATCCAAAAAATACATGCATCATCCAAGAATCTTTTATATATCAACCAACAATTTTTGTGTTGATAATCTAGAATGAATTTGTGTTCCCAGATGGCTAACACTATCAAGTGGGCGCACATTTGGTACCCATGGCCACTCCCTTAATTTGTTGAAAGAATTCACTACTAAAAAAGATAAAGTTGTTCTTTTAAACCATCTCCATCAGTGTTAAACACAATCAAAATTCATTTTGGCTGCCTCTACCTTTCAAAACCAATCCCTCTTCAAACATTTCCAGTCCTTCACAATGTGGGATAACTGAAAATAAATCCTTTATATCGATAGTCACAAATATTATCTTATCCGTGTCATGAATCAAAGGAATACTTTTGGGAATGTCCTATGAATCTTTTAAGATTTCATTCTAGGTTCCCCATAAATGCCTGAGTTTTTGGTCTAAAAACTTTATAAGGGATGCAATCTTTGAGCCCTGTGCTACGATTATCGGTCTTGGGGGGGGGGGTTGTCTTTATGCACCTTAGGGATGCCGAAAATTGTAGTTAATTTTGGTTGATCATTTTTTAAGTAATTTAAAGCACCTAAATCCATAATGCTAACAAGAAAAAGATCCTGAATAACCAAATCTGTATTACTATATGCAATATTTATCTCATTCTGTGAAACTCTGGCATATGTTTCAGTGTCACCTAGGATTTCCACCATCTTACCTTCATACAAAATAGAGTCCATAAGGACTACTCCCCCTCCCTTGTCTGGTTTCATGACCCTAACTTTGATGGTGTTCTTAAAAAAAATGTAAGATTTCATTTTCTTTTTTGGTGAGGTTGGAACCAAGTCTATTTTTTGGATTTGCTTCCCTAAGGCATGTATTTTTACTTTAACATAGGGACATAGGGTCTTTTAGTGGCAGCAAAGGGATTGCAATTTATTTTTGTTTTATTACCCTGCCATAGTCAGTACGGTGATTTGCAGCACATAGTATGGACTTTTAAGTCTTTTTCCTGCCAGTCTATAAGCACTTGTTTCATTTGATTTTTGTACAAGGTTTGCAAACCCTGCACGAAGGCAGCTGCAATAGCTGGTTTAGCTTGTTCAATTGGATCTGGCATTTCTAAATGTTTAGCAAACACTGCTTTAAGATGACTCAAAAAATCTGCAGGGGCTTTCTCTTTATTTTGTCTACATGCCTGACACATTTATTTAATTTACCAGTGCTATTCTTTTATTTATTAGTGTAGTTCCTGTGAGAATAAAATTAATTTTAGCCTTTTTAAGTAACTGTGTTTTTATTTCATTGGAGTACCTTTCCGAATCTGGTTTAAATCTGTCAAAGTAGGGTTGTAATAGTTTTTTTTTTTCCAATTCCTCCTTGAACCTTTATGGGTGTTTTTTTTTTTCTCTTCTTTCAGTTAGAAAATATTTAGACATAGTATGGAAATCAGAATTACCCCACCCCCCATTTTTTTAAAGGTGTCAAAAAAAATCTTTTGCAGAGGCAATAGCCTCTTGTCCTACCCTATCATGTGAGTGCTTGTGATGAGCCACAGGAGTGTCAAACACTAGTGCTCCTGTTGGAAAGGTAGAAGCTTGTTGAGAATGACAGGAAGAGGGAAGGAAAACCTTTTTGATTGTATTGTAGATGCCTGTTTTAAAAATAAGAAGTGAACAGGAGAACTAAGTTGAGATGTAACAGTACCAAGCTGACCTTGTGTTCAAAAATGCAGAGGTCTGAGAAACAGCAGATTTTTGTACAGGGGCCACCAGTACATATGGGGACGGGGTTCAGTAGCTACTAGAGGATTATTATCCTCCTTAAAAGTCTTTTTTTTCCCAAACCTGCCAAAACAGGATAAAGGGATCCCTTTTTACTGGTCTGTACTGCTTTCTTAACATCTTTTACTTGCTGCAACAGCTGTTTATTAACATTCTGTAACCCCCTTAATGCTGACTCTTTTTCTCTTTCAAGAGCTTCTGTATACCAAGAATAAAATACTGACATTTGTTACTCACTTACTTTGCTTTGTTTTTTCTGCTAAAATGCCTTTCAATGTCAGCAATTTAGTCTTATCATAAGTTCCATTTAAAGGAAGTACTCCACCAGCACAATTCTTAGTAAGCTGAAACCAGTCATACAGATATTTACAACTTTCCTTCCCATAATTAAAATACATAAAATGTGCAGGTGTTCCCTTTTCAGGGATTTGGTCTTGCTGCTTATCTTTGCTCCCATTTTTCTTATTTTATAAATAAGTAATAAAAATGTTAGGCTTACCTTACAGCTCCTGGATTCTGGCAATTCCGAAGACAGAAAATAACTGTAGTAATCCACGCACCATACAGAGAGGGAAGGGTAGGAAGTCTGTCACCATGCAGCAACAGAGGAGAGGTTTCAATCAAAAGTTACAGCTCCAGCATTGCAGTCGGGATAACGGGACGGATAGGTACTGTGTCCAGAACTGACCACTCTTTCGGACCCTCTGTGGGTACTTTCACACAATCACACTGTTAAGTCCCAACTTGCTTTTGGGCTCATGAATTTATATTTTAACAACGCATACCTCTACGTCCTATCATGCGGTAGGCTCATGAATTTGTTTTAACAGTATATAGTCTATGTCCCAATCATGCTATGGGCTCATTAACTTGTTGTATAGTCTACGTCCCAATCATGCAGTGGTCTCATGAACTTGTTTTAACTTTACAGTCTACGTTCCAGTCATGTGGTGGGCTCCTGACCTTGTTTTAACTTTGCAGTCTACGTCCCAGTCATGTGGTGGGCTCATGACCTTGTTTTAACTTTGCAGTCTACGTCCCAGTCATACGGTGGGCTCATGAACTTGTTTTAACTTTATTTTTTATCTTTTAACTTTTTCTTTTCTTTCTCTCATACATTCATACACTGACCAAATAAAACATCTCTCATACTTCTTACCTTTCAATCCTGAGGGTACCGCCCTCGACATAAGGTGCCTCCTTGTGTTAATTTGTCCTTTACTGTATGTGCACATACATTTACTATACTCCTTTACTGTGGGGTCCTCCCACTATTACTGGTATATCTTACAACCACTCAGTCAAACAAAAACACAGTCATGCACTTATACTACAAACACAGTTATGCACTTACATTTGCTAAAATTGTCTAAAAAAAAAGAAGAAAAACAACACAAACGAACCCTTTTCTCCTTATAAAACAATTTCCCTGCCAAGGCTAGTATGTTTGCACACCCTGAATAGCTGCACATCTGAGTCTCTGACTATTCCATACAAAGCAGTGTGGAATTCACAGAAAATCTGTGATGGGCCCTATTCCAGAACTGCCCTGCAGCAATACCAAAGTTCATATACAGGGAACGGCAGCAAATTGTTATAGTCATAAAATAATAACATTAAGAATTTACCTTGTATGCCTTTAGTCAGGAACAGCACTTCAGGATGTGCAAACAGAAATTTTATTTTTATAGCAGATGTCAAAATAGTCTCTCTGAACAGAGACAAACCACATTATTTATACATTTTTCTTATCAAACCTAGTCATGCACTTTCATGAAGTTACAGTGACTGTGTCCTGTAGAAAACTTTGCAAATGTCCTCGTCCCTCATGATTTTCACCTCAGACTTCACGTGAGCACCTTCCTGTACATGATTCACCTGCTTCCAAGGGGTCTTGTTTCTGACCTTGGATGTTTCAAACCTACCCTAGCAACAATCACTCCTAGCCTGGAGGAGTCAGGCTAACGAATTCCTTTTTTTTGTAATAACTACATGCCTCACTTCATGCAACATGTACTATTCTCTCTTATTACATACTAAAAGAATGCAGCTTAAAAGACAGCAACCCTGTGGCTTATGAAGCTGTATTTTTCCTAGCCCTGCATACAAATTATATTTGCTTTTTAACAGTCATATTCTAGCGTCATTAATAAACTGAAATTAATATACATTTTAATAAGCTGGTCTTGTCCCACAACACACTGTACTAGTGCACACCCCATGTCCCAAAAAAGTATAGTGAAGGGACAATTCATACAGGCAAGTAGAATGACCTCTGAAGATGATGACTTTCAGTTAGTGTGTGCAAGATTAGTAACCAGATTAAAAGGTGCTTTTTTTCAAGAATGATTCATTGGTTGGTGCTTTCTACAGTGGTGTCCACACTTTTTGAGGCTTTCAGACATGATGCTTCTGACACCATGTCCTTTAGACATACCACTTCTAACACTGTGTTCCTCTTCCCTCTCTAACATAGATGACAAGCAGGTGGGGCATTTTGTTTAGATGCTTTAATATTAATACATAGAAGCACATCACGATGGATAGCAGCATCATAAAATATAAATGAGCTGATTAACAGACAGACCTTATATACATACATGCTTACATCTTAACAGCTTACTGCAAAATGGCAGTCTAGATTTCACGTGCTCAGTATTTATACATTTGTATAAATAATACCCACATTCCCTCTAGAGCCTTAAGATCTAGTAACCAGAACCTCATAACTGTCATCCAACATAAAAATGGTGCCGATAAATCCCTCTTTGCCAGCACCATTGCTAAAACCTGGAACACCCCACCAAGCCAAATAACTTCTACCATCTCCTTTATTCATTACAAAAAAACTCCTGAAAACCAACTATTTAAGTGACTGGCTATGTTCAGCCACTCAGCAGGCTAACCCAAACTAAGAGAATGTTTCTGTGTTACAGCTAAGTATAAACAGTTCCCCTGAAAGCTCGTGAACCCGTTGATATTTATTTGACAAAACTTATAACTGTAAAAATAATACAAATGCTGTTTTAAGTTTATTATGATGATTGTCTTGTCAATGACTGTCTACTATAAGAATTGTTAATCTCTAACAAAATGTGTATGATTGCTATAAGTATGCTCGATTTTTCTCTTCTCTCATGTACTGTATTGTATTGTGGAGCTTTTCTCCCCGGGCCTCCACTGAAAATGGACCTGTGTCCAGTCGGACTTTCCAGTAAACAAATGTAAAATAAAATAAATAAAAATAAGTTTGTGCAAGGCCTTGGATAGCGTCTTAAAGATACATACACACACACTGATCTACAACCTAGTAGTGTAAGTACCACCACAGACCTCTCTGAAAAGAGGCTACTAGCCTAGTGGGACTAACGTGGTCAACAGAGGATAGACAGATAGATAGACAGATAGATAGACAGATAGATAGACAGATAGATCGATATATATATAGATAGACAGATAGATACATAGATAGATAGACAGATAGATACATAGATAGACAGATAGATATATAGATACATAGATAGATATAGATACGTAGATAGATATAGATACGTAGATAGATACATAGATAGATACACAGATAAAGAGATACATAGATAGATAGATACATAGATAGATACATAGATAGATATCATGAAATATTTCTGTAAGCTGTTCAACTCCAGCCTAGCATTCACTTCCATAAAAGTGCATTTGTCGGACATTTCAGCTTGTCTGTTTGTTGATCCTCTTCTGTAGTCATGTTTTGAGGTATTTGTATATATCATTTCCCCCTAAAGAAACCAATTACTCCTCCTTGCTATCTGAATTATGTTTTGGAAAACTCACCTTACCTCCATTTGAGCCTGCTTTTTCTTCTTCTTTGAAATTCTTAACTTGGAAAACACTGTTGCTACTTGCCTTAACCTCAGCCAAAAGGGTTTCTGAGTTGACAGGCTCTTATGTGTTCTGTGCCTTTCTTAGTCTTTCATAAAGACAGGGTTAACCTTGAAACTAACCCATTTTATGTCTAAAGTGGTTACGGAGCTATCCTTGAATCAATCCTTCCAAATTCTGGCTTTTTCCAGTACTCATAATAAAGGGTAAAGAATCCTTCACTTACTGGATGTACACAGACAGCGGAGTTTCTGCCTGGAGATGATTAAAAAAAATAAATAAAAAGTCTGATCAACGTTTTATTTCCAATGAAGGGAAGATGTTGTCATGCAGTCTCTGCACTGACCATTTTCAGGCGGTATTCCTTTTTGTTACTCTTTCCATGACAGATAACTTCAAAGACAAGGGAAAGCCCATTCCACCAGAGCTATGGCCTCCTTGTTAGTATTTTTTTAGGCTTGGTGTCCAAGTCCATTTTAGAGGCAGCTGCTTGGCCCTCTAGCCACATTTTTTGCAAAACACTACATAAGTGATGTGTCCAAAGCTAGAGCAGAGTTTGCTAGGACATGTCTTTAAAAGGTTGCTGGACTCAATCTCCATTGCTTCATCCTTCACCTCCTCCTTCTAAGTGCTTTGGGATATGTTCCGTAAAGTGCTTTGGGATATGTTCCATAAAGTGCTTTGGGATATGTTCCGTAAAGTGCTTTGGGATATGTTCCGTAAAGTGCTTTGGGATATGTTTTGTAAAGTGCTTTGGGATATGTTCCGTAAAGTGCATTGGGATATGTTTCATAAAGTGCGTTGGGATATGTTTCATAAAGTGCTTTGGGATATGTTCCATGAAGTGCTTTGGGATATGTTCCATGAAGTGCTTTGGGATATGTTCCGTAAAGTGCTTTGGGATATGTTCCGTAAAGTGCGTTGGGATATGTTCCATAAAGTGCGTTGGGATATGTTCCGTAAAGTGCGTTGGGATATGTTTTGTAAAGTGCTTTGGGATATGTTCCATAAACTGCTTTGGGATATGTTCCGTAAAGTGCTTTGGGATATGTTCCGTAAAGTGCTTTGGGATATGTTCCGTAAAGTGCGTTGGGATATGTTCTGTGAAGTGCTTTGGGATATGTTCCATAAAGTGCTTTGGGATATGTTCTGTAAAGTGCTTTGGGATATGTTCCATAAGCGAGGAATACTTCAACAGTAATTTAATGGGGAACATAGTACAGTTGTGTAAGACCTTGTGTGTTTCAGTGTATACACCCCACGTCCATCTCCTTTCACCTTTTCTTCATGGCTGAAGTGGATTCCTTCTCTCATCCCCTCTATGCTTTAAGACTGTGTCTATCCTCTTTAAGTGTCAACTTCAGTCTTTTTTCTGAGAAAAGAAGTATTTCCATTCACATACATCCTTTAAGTATTAGCACATAGTCTCGTACACTGATCACAGGTCATATGTATAGCACATGATGAAGATGCTTAAGCTTTTGTAGGCTGGCCAGATTTATGGTGCCTTTGGAAGGATATGTCCTGAAGGTGAGCAACACTGCCCCAGTAATCCATTAGAACATCTAATGTCAGTGTTGATTCTTAACGCAACTGTACTTTATCAATGGCACCCAAGAAATGGGTGCACATTTGTCTTTATCTGTTCATCCTAGCAGATACCATCACAACTATCCATACCGTGTCATTTTCAACCTGTATTTTATAACAATCTGTACGTGAAATGGCCCTTATATTTGTCTAGATGTTAAATCGAATTTTAATTCCCATTTGGCATAGCCTTGAATACATGAAATGGCCCTTATATTTGTCTAGATGTTAAATCGAATTTTAATTCCCATTTGGCATAGCCTTGAATCTATGAACTTGAAAGGATAATGAGTAGGAAACAAGGAAAGATTGGTTATGAGCTTGAGAATTGTTGTCCTGTTTCATTTTTGAATATTGACTATCAGGTTATTGCAAAAACACCAAGTAAGCTATTACTTGCTTTCCTTGAACAAAACTTGATGTTGACAGTGTCTGTTTTTAGTCCTAAGCATAACTTGATCAGTGTATTTTTCATGATCCATCTCCTCTGAGAGTCTGTCAGCTTCTCAACCAGTCCCCAACTTATGGACATGTGCAAACGAATGGCTGCCTCAATCTTAGAGGACGAGGCACAGTTTAAGTACTTAGTCCAAGCCCATCGTCTCGTGGAGCTTTCTGCACAAACTTTCAAAAGCTTAATTTCCTGTAGCAAGACCATCTGTGGTGAAAAGTTGTTAATGTACTCAAGAAGAGAGGCTGGCTTTATTGTTGTCAGAGTACCTCTGACATCCCAGCTAATACATGTTGGCTTATCTTGGATGGCATTCTCTCTGGAACCATCACTCAGGTAAGGGTACTGACCCATGATGCCACTGTTATGAACCAGACATTTCCCCCTGTGCATGCAGACCCTGTTACAGCCCTTATCCTGGGCACACAAAGTAATCCCCAAGAATTGCTTATTTAGGTCAGTCAGAACTGATGCTCCTGCATTGGGTTTTACCACCCCACCTGGTAGTGATGACCCTGAACAGCAAGGACAAGTAAGCAGAAAGAGCTGTAGCTCCAATTGTTAGTGATAGCGTATCTATGTACATAAACCTCTTTCCCCACCAGCTAGATTAAATAACCAAACAACTGCCACAGCAGGTCTAGCCACCCAGTGGTGTAAACCTAGTCTCTAGATGATTGTTACTGTTGAACAATGGGAAAAAAGGGGTTGGTGATGGATGGATGGAATTACAGCTGCAGCCCCAGACAAATGCAGCTGCCTGCTACTCCCTTCACAAAACCTTGAAGAAGCCTGAAGCACATAATGTATATAACAAAAGTAGTATATAGCCATGTCACATGCATAATAAAACAGATGCCTGTATAATGTAGTAAAGTAGAACAATCAAAGCCTGTTAGCACACATATGGCCTAAAAGGCACAGATAATATAGCTATTATCCATGTTTGTGTCATGTGTTACCTGATGTCAGCACAGTAGCAAGAAACAACTGACTTTCTACAGGCCTCTTATGGTCTCTATTACAAATGCAGCCATATTAAGGAGTATCCCATTTGCATGCCAGGTCACAGATTTTAGAGCAGAATGTCCAAAATAATGAGGAGGAGTTCAACAAAAAGCATCAAGAGCGTGCCTTTACCCCATTACCTGCTATTAATTCCATTCTCCTTGTAGGCACCTGGCTCACATCCTTGAATAAACACCATTGGCTGTAAATGAAGAGCCATTCATTCATTCATTTATGTATGCTGCGGGAGATTTTGTGGTTCATTGCAGCTTGTGTCTGCAACATCTACTGGACAATATTCCACCCAAGATTGCTCCATTGATGAGATTTCATCCATGGAGAATTCAGGTGTAGAAAAACATTCCACCCTGTTTTTCTACACCACTGTCATCACCCTGCTGACATAATGGGGTAAATCTGTTCTCCAACAGCAGAGCAGGAACTTGGAACTGTATTACTGTGTACATTTCTTTCCAAAGGTACAGTCTGTCTTTAACATGTTACCTTCCTTACCTTCTTAAGTGCTGGTTGGTGAATGTGGATAAAGGCAGTCTGGCCCTTTTTTTTCTATGGGGTTGGCATCAATCTCTTCTACTGCAAAGTTTCCAGGTAAGTGGGGCTTGTTGACAGCCCCCCTCCCATTCAGAAAGTACTTCAGTTCCTCTGGGGTGGTTTAAGTGATGCGATTGGTGTCCTTTTTTAGGAAAATAACCACTGGAAATGGAAACTTGTACTACATAGCCCAGCTCCCTAAATTTCCTCAAATAAACTGACATTGTTTTTCTTCTGTAGTATAACAAAGCACTGTAGTCAGGAGCTGTGTGTACCTGATGACCTGCTATAGTTAACTTTGGGCCCAGTTCCTGGGCTTTTTATAAGATTGCTTCCCTGCCAGTGATGTCCAGGCAGTTAAAAATAAAGTGTCAGAGTTGACCATTGAGCAGACCGTTGGTTGTTATTCTGTTGTGCTGTCTCCACTATCGGCAATTTATCACTGCAAGGCATTCAGGACATCTTTCTGCAGATGCACTGAATGGGCTCCATTATTAGTGCTTGACATTCTGCCCATCTTTCTGCTGATGCACTGAATGGGCTCCATGCCTTCACACTTTTCCTGGAGATCTTTGAGCCTTAAATTGTTCTGGCTGGCTCAGTTATCTATATCCTTGATTTTATGCATAATCTGTTTTGAGTGAACTCACAGTTCCTGATTCCTGAGTGCCTTTAAGGTGTTTAGGAATGATGGCCTGCTGATCACGGATGTAATTTTATTGCTGCATGATGGACAATTTGTATAGCCACTAACTCAGTCTCGAGGTTAGATGTCACTGCCTTAATATGTTGAATGTCACCCACTGTAGTTTTCATAATTTGGGATAGTGCCTCAGTTGATGCCCAGACAACCCTCAGCTCCTAGGACACTCCAGTTTGTTCTGTTGTCCAGTGGGCTGAGACCTGTAGGGCACAAACAATACTCTGTGAGATTACAAACTTCTGTCCTGCTACTATGACTGCCACTTCATTGCAGAAACTCTGAGTGCCCCGTATAGTATGTCTAGGATTGGCACGTTATTGAAACTGTAGGTGCAGGGCTAGCAGCAGTCTGTTAATCTGCCTTGGTTAATCTTAGGGTTGTAGCATTTGTCTATATAATTTGTAAGTAGTCCTTGCGAGGGACTGGAGCACTAATTTAGAGCTGTGTCTTCATGCTGGTACCTGCGAGTACCACATTTGTTACAAACGATCATTGGTATGTGAGGGTGTATTTCTGTACATTCATTTGACAAAAACAAGCTTCTGTCTCGTAAACAAAGAAAATCAACAATATGTTTCGGGCCTACCTGTGTGTCAGTCAATATGTTGTATAATCCTTACTATCCACAAGTTAGATGAATCACTGTGGGTAAGATTTCTACCCCCACCCCCAAGTGCTTGAGTAAGAAACTGTATACTTATGTATTTGTGTCTGTTTGATTTGTATTTATTTATTTATTGTGAAAATTGAGATCACTGGAGGCATGCTATATTTAAGATGCTAAAAAAAAATCTAGCCTGTTTTATGGAACTGTTTAGGCCATTTATGTTTTTTGACTATATTGTAAGTTTCTCACTTTGGCAATCTACAGTGAAATGAAACAAATCTTGTGAAGACATTATGGCAATCTACAATGAAATGAAACAAATCTTGTGAAGACATTAGTCATCCTACACGTTATCTCTTTACTGTCTTAGAAAGCCATATGAAAAAAAATCACAATATTTGTGGCATTTGGTTGACTTTATAGGTAATTTCAAATCCTTAAATAACCAGTATGTAACGACCCCAATTTAAACCTGAGAAAGGGTGGTCTCTAGCTATGTGGCAAAAGTAGTATTTTGCTGTCCAGGTATGTTTTTTTTCACTTTCATATTCCTTTTGTTCAGTTATAATAATACCCACAGCACTTAATTGTGGCAGTTTGACATAACTGTGGAACCACAAGATTATGCCCAAAGAGCTGACAGTTTGTCGGCCTGACAAGCATACAGATGTAGTTCTGTCTAATACTGTACTGTGCAGCACTTTTGTATGTAATCAAACACTTTTATTTGTTCTGATGTCTTGCTTTATGAAACTTTCTTGCATTTGTTTCAGATGTCTAGCTTTATGAAACCTTTGTCTGGAAATAATACATTTCAGTGACTATAGGAGAATACACAAGATAAAAAAATGGGGAATGGTGGGAGAGAAGGGGCCACAGCGGCATTCATCACTTCATCAGCTCAGGCTTCAAGCTGTCCAAACTCTGAGGATACCTGTTAGATCTGGATTTAAGTTGCATGCTTGTAAGCCCATAATATAATACCAGCACTACTACATTTGTGTTTCAATACAGGAGCCTTTTCATCATAGTAAAAGGATTTCTGTCTGCTCTCTTCAGATTACAGGAAACGGACTCCTTTATACAGAATAAAGCATTATTAGACTTGCCTTAGGATGTAACTGTATTTCCTATGGGAAAAAAAAGATAATCATGTATTGCTTTATAGGATTGTTTGGCAAAAAGTGTGCAGCTGTTCTTTTTGGTACACCATTCTGTATTCTGGAAACAGTAATCTCATAACATGTACACACAGCTTTGCCTCAGTTTATGTTGCCTTATGTCTGTCTGTCTTGACTAAACTGATTCATAATTGTTTAAATATGTAAAGGGAGCAGGTTTGAGTTTAGAAACCGAAACACTGAGTTAGTACCCTGCAGTTTTCCTGTCCTGCATATGATGAGGGTCATTTAAAGACCTGCATGTACTTGTCAGTTTACTTAGAGATATCTAAACTTCCAACAAGTCCAGGACAAATGTTAATGGAAAATGCCTTTAAAAAAGGTCCTTCCACATGATGCAGGAAAATAATGCCTACATCAGGTGTAGTCAGTCTGTAAACAATGTCCAGCCCACTGTGGAGTCCCAGCTCAAGTCTTTACAGCCTAAGATATTTCCATGTCCACTCCCTGTGTTTTTGTTGTTTTTCAGCTGTTTGCCAGGTCCCAAGTGAAAGCCTTTTTGTTTAATCAAATTTGCAGTAAATAAAAATATTTCAGTATATTTTTAATTTAATCAAGAGAGCCCTTATCTCTTCCAGGTTGCCCAGAATGTGGTTATTGTCAGTCCACGTTTGTCATGCAATATCTGAACTTTATGCTGCTTTGTTTTAATTGCTTAGTAAGCATCCAGTATGTTGTTCTCTTTATTAGGAGCTCGGTGGAATAATCAGAGTTGAACCAGAACGTTAAAACAGATGGGTGCAGTTCTACATTTTATGGGCTATTGTTTGAGCTTTCCTTAATGATTTCCTGTTTGGGAACAACAAGCATCAAACAACCATGGATCTCCATTTTACTGTGGGCTGCCTGCAGTTAGGGTTTAGGGTCCAGTGTGCCCTGTCTGTTTGTACTTGTTTGAAAGCAGAATTTCTCAGAACTTGTAGAAACCATGCTTTTCCGAAGCCCAAAGCAAGAAAACTGCCAGACATGCAAAACCACTGATCTGATGTCTATTAAGCCAAGGACGTAATCAGAACTAATATAAAACAATAATATGGTTCAATAAATACTATAGAGCATATCACATGACCAAAAAATAACCATTCATAAAATGGTAAAGTCTTCATACATAATTATGCTAATGAGCTAAAAGACTTCCGTAATTAATTATCCTAATGAACTAACATAATGTTACGTAATTAATTATGGACTTTTTCATTGCTTATAGACTTAATTGCCTTATGACATATATGTTGTTTACCAAACTAAATAGTGTGATTAGTTTACAGTTTAAGAGAAAGTCTTTTTGGCTCATTAGCTGAGAGTTTCGGAAGCACACCAAGTGATCTGCCTTCTAGTTCTCTTAGCAGATAATCAATTAGAAAGTTATGTTATGTAGCTGAGTTGTCTAATTGCTATGGCATCTAGCTTAGTTTTCTAATAGTTATGACATCTAACTTAGCTTTCTAGTAGTTATGGCATGTAGCTTAGTTTTCTAATTCTTCTGGTTTTGCATTATAATGCATTTTTTGCAAGAAGAAATTTAATCTGGGCCTCTGCTTACATAAGCTGACCATTAGGATGCCCTACAGATTCTTCAAGCGCTATCCCTTCCAAGGCATTCCCCTTATGATTGCCTTCAGTTCATTTGTTTGTTTTTATGTAGAATGCTGCTAAGAGGGACATTGCCTCCTGTAGCTCTTGAATGGAGAGCTTTCCTATACAGAGTGCCCAAGGATGTGCTGGAATTAAGAATACTGACAATGGTAGCACTTCGTGCAGTGATTAAGTTCGTAACTTTTTTTTTGTTTTCAATTTTTGTGCCTTGATTTTGGCTGGTAGTAGCTCACCAGAATATTAGATGTTTGAATAGTCCAGCTGAATTAGAATTTTATGCCAAAAATTTGAAATGTTTTGCTGCTGGTGCCTTACAGAAAGTAACATGTGTTACAGGTCATCATATGCCCAGAAGTTCTTTACAGTGCCAGTCATTTCTGCCCTCAGAAAGGGTCAAGGAGGTCATGACTAGCTACCTTTGTGAGAACAGAGTGCTGAGTACATCTCTGCTACAACTGCAGGGCTTGATCATGTCCACAATCTTTGTGGTTCTCTTTGCATGCCTGAGGATACAGGGGTCACATTTGGCTATGGGGTGTACAAAGTGACCAAGAAGAAAAGTGATTGGGAGTAGTAATTAGTAAGCTGAATTACACTTGCTTTGCGAAAAGCCATGGTTGAAGATCATTAAGATGCTAGGTGTGTACAGTGATGAATGCTAGGTGTGTACAGTGGTGAATGTTAGGTGTGTACAGTGATGAATGGATTACAGAAGTGCTGTTATCCTTACGTAGTGCAGGGCACTTTTAAGACCACAGCTGAAACACTGTATACAAGCTTAAAATGATTGTATGTATCCTGAAAATTTATATCTGCTGTATATTATACTGTGCTGTAAAAGTCAGTAATTTGAATATAGAATCATTTTTCACTCTAGTTTAAATCCTTGGTTATTACTTTTCCCTTTTGATGAGTTGTGTGAATTTTGGGTTATAAAGTTATTATATATAGGATGTGAAACTTTTTTTTTTTTTTTTTTTTTAGAGATGTAGATGAAGAGCAAGACAAGAAGTTTGTCAGGAAAGATATCCCTGGGCCCTTACAAGGCAGGTATGTAGTACATGTGGTAAAAGGTGCAAACAAGGGTAGTTACAAAGTGAAGCTCATGAGTCTCTATTCAGATCTAGCATGAAACCATTGTAAGATGAAACATCCACCAGTCTTCCAACAGATATAGGCATGGTGGAGGAGGTAGCGTCTTGAAGATATCATTTCTTGCTGCTTGGTACATTAGTTATTTTTAAAGAAGATCTGTAATTTAGCAGATCATTTTGTAATGGTTTTAATATTTGTTATTCACTAGAGAATTTCTAGCCCTATTTTTCTTGTTCAGGTTTTATAGCGTTAATTTGGTAGTAATCCTGATCTGACTAGGACCGTCTTCTGTAGAACTTATATTGTGGAAAATCAGAGCGAACAGAATATGCCACCAGTAGGATCCAAATAAGGAAAAGGTGACACCACTGAAAAATCTGAAGTCTTTATTCGAATAACCAGTTTAGCACTTTTGTCCTGTTCACATCCAAGACTTAATCAGAACTAAAGTCTTTTCACCACTTGAGTATATACTTAAAAATTAATTATTCAATTAAGCTATGTTACAACCATAAACTTCTTAAAGGTACAACACTATATTAATTCAAATATATACATATCACAAATCAAAAAGAACAAACCCACATAAATAACCGCATATATTTGTACATTTGTATGGACACATAACCTCACACTGTTAAAATCTCCCAATTACAATTTTGCTGCTTTTAATTTGAAAACAGATGTGATTGAAATGTAGTCATTCAGTCCTGGTTACTTACTTGCTTCTAAGTCCAACTTCCACATTAATTCTCTGCACTCTATAAAGTCCTCCCATTGGCCCCCTCTTGGATCCTTTTTTATCTGATCTAGTACACAAAAATGAATTCCCCTTTTGACAATGTTGTCCATGTTTAGCCAGCAATTTTTTTTCATTGTTTTTGCTGATACCACATATGTGTTGTAAATTTGCTACTCAAGGTCCTCTCAGTTTTACCTCTATAGAAGGAACTGCATTTATCACAAATGACAATGTAAATCACTCCACTATTATTGCAATTAAAATACACCTTCGTCTTTATAATCCTGTTTCTGGAAGTCACTTCAACACTGTCCTGATTGCTTATATAGGAACATTGTTTGCAAGCCCCACATTTATAGGTTGCCATTTTTCTTTGGGATCCAGTGTTTTCACTCTCTTTTGTTTTCTACCCTACCCTCGACTTCTCCCCTGTTTATATACCAACTTGGGGGCAATTATTGAATACCCTAGGTGTTTCAGGTAAATGCTGAAACATGCACCAATACTTAACAATCCTTTTAATGGTACTAGAGCTTTGATTAAATTCGACACATAATGCCTGCTCAGACTTAAATGCTGACTGTTATATTCGATACGTAAGGCCTGCTCACACGTATTTGTATGCTTACTCTTATGCTCAATATTCAAAGCACAGGAATCCACTGCTGTATTCACATTCCTAATGTTTTTTATGATGAGTACAAATTGTGAACTCCACCCAGTGGTAATCTTGTTTAATATTTCCACTATTAAAGATTCAGGGCATCCCTTCTGTATGAACATATATTTAATGTTGCTTTTGGTTCCAGACCAGCATCGTCCTGGATGGTACCTCCTATTGATCCACTTATTGACCTTTTGGCTCAACTGGCATGGAAGGACCCTGATGTGGTGGATCCCAACCCCAAGAAAACCAATTGAATATTATCTGTGCCTACGGACAGAAAGCACTGGAATAAGGTCTACCAATTGATGCTATGATGTTAACAGTTACCACCAAGAAAGAGCTATCAGAAGAAAGCTCCTGTGTTCAATCTCCTAACAAAGAGTCTAGGGTGATGGATGGATTAGGGAAACAGAGCTGTGCATCAGCAACTTTCACCCTTGGATTGCTGAACTATCGTGCTCATTTAACAAGATTCCAAAGAGACCTAACTAAAGAGATCACCAAGTCCCTCTTGGGGGTACTGCCTGTGGATGTTCAGAAAACAGTGGACTTCCAGCTTTCCACCCTACAATCCTGCTGTAATGTAGCGATGCATTTGCTCTCTTATGCAGCTGACAGTACGTCCAGAGCAGCAGGCACTGGCATTACCATTTGTCAATATGCCTGGATGCGGCTTTGTGAATTTGCAGAAGGGTTTAAATTGCCCTTTGTTAATGCCACATGATGGTTCCACCTGGTTTAGGATACACTCACAAGGAACCAATAAGATGGTAAGGCTTTCTGTACAGTAGGAGTACTCTTCTCCACCCCACAAAACAGAGATTGGGGAAAAAGATGTGGTTCCCTAAATTACAAAGTACTTTCCATGACTCCCAAGGTGACAGACCTCCCTGTGGGAGAGGGGAGTCAAATTTAATGGATGACGCTCAAGAGGTGGAAGTGGACCGCATAACCAACGCTTTCCTGGTCCATTTTCCAAGAAAGCCTTTCAGTGCCCCTGAATAGTTGCCAGACTGTTGCAGTCTGGGGGCAGTCGTGGGCACCTGTCTGTACACCCTCAAGCCTAGCACAGAATAACTTGAGATTCATGGGTGCTAAAAATAATATCCCGAGGTTATTCAATTCCCTTTTCCCTCTCTCCTCAGGAAAAAGAAGCGAGTCCACAATGTTCCACTCAGTCAGTGGGACTTAGCAGCCATAACTTCAAATTGCTAGAAAAAAGTCATCCAGCCGGTCCATCATGACAAGTTAGAATCTGTAGTTTTTTACAAATTGATTTTAGTACCAAAGAAAACCGGGGACCTCAAACCCATTTGGATCTCAGTCACCTAAATCAGTTTGTGAGACAGACAACGTTCTGGGTGGTCATGGCACAGTTCATTTTACCTGTATTGAGGAAGGACAAAAGATGTGCTCCATAGATCTCCAGGGTGCCTAAGATTACATCAAAATAGCAAAGCAATCCAGGAGGTTTCTCTGCATTCCCTGGGGCGGCTGTCGGAGGGGTCGGTTTACACGGGGCCTAGGATGGACCTGTTTACTCGGAGCAGGAAAGGACCAGTGCTTGGAGCGAAAATGCCTGCTGAACCTAGGGGGCTGGACTTGTAAGAAATCTTTAACTGTTTGCATAGATTTTGCTTTTTCTTCCATCTTTTTTAAGACCTCTTCTGCCTTAGTGCCAAATAAGTTATCTCTAGCCATGGCAAAAGCATCCTCATGCTTCAACTCTGACTCTGAGGTCATTTCTCAAGGGCCAAAAGGGATTAAAGCAACCTCTGCTAAGAATCCTACCCCCTCAGACAGGGATTTCCGAACATTGGACAGATGGGGTAAAAAAGTATACATCTCAGCTACTCTTGCTGTCAGGGCACTAAATTGTCAGTTCCATATGCTTAAATATCAGCAACGTACCTTGGAACTCCTTAAACAAAAAATGCTTTCCTTTCCTGCTTGGGCAGAATCTTAAGATTTACAAGGCTTAACGCATTCTGCAAGTCAAGTAACTAAACACACTTTGCACTGCGGTTTTGACACCGTAGAAGCTTCTTGCAGGGCAGCAGTCACTGGATCTGTCATTAGAACACATTCATGGCTTAAGGAACAACCCCTGCCAGACCATGTCAAATCTAAATTGTTGGATGCACCCTTGCACAAAGATAACTTATTTGGCACTAAGGCAGAAGAAGTCTTAAAAAAGATGGAAGAAAAAGCAAAATCGGTGCAAACAGGTAAAGATTTCTTACAGGTCCAGCCCCCTAGGTTCAGCAGGCATTTTCCCTCCAAGCACTGGTCCTTTCCTGCTCCGAGTAAATAGGCCCAGCCTAGGCCCCGTGGAAACAGACCCCCCCCCCCCCCAGACAGCAGCCCCAGGGAATGCAGAGATCTAAGCAGTGGACTACCTCCACTTCAAAACCAGGGAACTCAAAGCCACCCCCTTATAGTAAGAACTCACAATGGCTCACCTCCTCCCGACCTCCTCTCTGCCCACCTTCACTTACCCCTAGGAGGAAAACTCTCCTTTCACTCAAGCACCTGGGCCACCATTACCAAGGACCAATGGGTTCTGAACATTGTGTCTCAGGGTTACAAATTCTCCTTCCACACCCTTCCAACCCCAAAATGTTTCCCAGATCTACCACCAAATCATTGGTCAGAGGCTCAAACGCAAATCCATTCCCTGCTCTCTTTGAGGGCAGTAGAGCACGTTCCTGCAGAACAGATAGGCCAAGGCTTCTACTCCAGATCTTTTCTGGTGCCTGGAAAAGAGGGCACCTGGCACCCCATCCTTGATCTATCCATTCTAAACACCTTCCTGGTGATCCCAAAATTCAAAATGCTAACCTTTTGTTAATTTAAACTGAGACCACAGTAGCCTACTGATACAAGGTTATTCTGTTTTTCCACCTGAAAAATGGTTAAGAAATGACTTGGTTTCAGAACAGTCCTTGGTCAATTGTGATTGTTTCTTAAACACAAACTTGTCTTTGCTTTGGCTCCTTAGCAGCAGTACAAAGAACTGCCTGCTCACACCCTTGTTCTCCCCTCCCCTGTTTATTACCTTAAGACAATCCCAAAGTTAATAAATATTACCTGTGGCAGGCACCATTTTTAAAACTACAACCACCCTTGTCACTATCATATGTTCATGTTTCAGTTTACTCTGTTACCTGATTGTTTCCAGCCCCCTCATAAGAGCAACTAACACGGTCTCTACCCGCTTCACTCCCCACCCTGCCCCCTATTCCCTCCTGCCCCCAGTGATCCCACCTTTATTACACTCACAAACCCCTCCCATCTTTCCAATAGCCAACCACAGTGCTAACCCAACACTACCTCCTCCATCTTCCCACTACTATCACACCTCCTCAACTAACATGTACAAGCATAACTTACTTATGCTCACTGCATGCACTCTCCTTGCATATCTTACATCCTACCAAAGCTCCATTATTCCCCCACTCAACCACTACCACTGTACTACTACTCACACCACCACTCCTGTCTCACCCTCACTCAGCTCCCCTCCCACCAACTCATGAACCATCCCTATGCACCCCCACATTTTCTACCAACTATATTACTCAAACATAAAGCATCCCTACAACTTAACATAGTAACCCTCCCACCATATCTATTACCCACAGAGCACAATCATAAAGTTTCCCTTATAAACAAACACATTCAAAAACTGAGAAAACTAATAACCTCATGCATATCAAAACTAGCCCTAAGTGGAGACATCCACCCCAACCCTGGCCCTACCATCTCCAACCCCAATCCTCATAATCAGACTAGAAACCACAACTTCTCCCATATTACAGCCAATAGAAAGCCAAGTGACTTCCTTTTACTAAGCCTAAATATTAGAAGTATATCCAACAAAGTCCATGAACTCCATGCCACCATAGACTTGAACTCCCCAGATATAATCATCCTGACAGAAACCTGGCTAAAACCTCACATTACCAGTGAGCAAATACTCCCTACAGGTTATGGCATACTAAGAGTAGACCGGCTAAACAAGAAAGGAGGTGGTGTAGCTATAATATTTAAACAGCATCTAAACATCCAGATCTTAAAATCATCAGCTCCACAAATAGGCAATGAAGAAATAATATATACCAACCTCAAAATAAACCAAAACAAAACCATCAGCATAATTGGATGCTACTTCCCACCTGGCCAAAACATCCCTCAATTAGGAAACCTCCTCAGCTAGTCTACCCACCATCTCCCCCAAGAAACTATCATTTTAGGTGATTTCAATATTGACTGGCAATCCTGTTCTGGCAACCATCCAACCCATCATGTAAACCTTCATGGCTTCACCCAACTAGTCCAGTCACCAACCAGGATAAATAAAAACTCCAGCAAGCACACTACCTTGGATTGGATACTAGTCAGTAAGAGCCCCCAGTCATATATAACAGGCTGCTTATCAGATAGCCTCAGTGATCACTCCCCAACATTCCTACTCAAAAAATACCTATACCAAGCTAAACCTGTCATCTACCGTCAAACACGTAAAAAACTAAACTTTAACCCACTCACATTCATCTCATCCCTCAAAGAAAGTAACTGGCATCCTCTAAAGTACCTCAGTCTTGATGACGCAGTTGAATTTTTTAATACTACCGTCCTGAGCATCCTTAATTACCATGCCCCCATAAGACTTTCCAGAATCAAAGCACAACCCTCCCCATGGCTACAGAAAACCACTAAGTCAGAAATGAAAAACAGGGATAAAGCCTGGGAGCACTGGTGCAAAACCAAAACCCCCTCAACTAGACAGAAATTCCTAGAACTACACAATAGAGTCAAAAAGCTAATAAAACAGGACAAACTCCAATACTACCAGTCTGCCCTAGACTTCTCCCAACACAGCCCCAAACAATTCTGGTCCTCCACCCAGGTAAAGTCAGTACCCCTCCTCCTAACATCCCTCACTCCTCAGAAAATATTGCTACCTCATTCAACACATACTTCACACAAACCATGCTATCACTAGCTAAACAACACAACCCCCCTCCCCTCCAACCCACACCTTCAACTAGTAATCTCCCCACTGCCTTCTCTTTTTCTCCTGTACCCACCTCCAACATAAAAAAACTCTTAACTAAACTTAAGCCCACCAAATTAGCAGCAGACAACCTCCCAAGTGAATACCTACAAATCGCAGCTGATGCTCTGGCCTACCCAGTATCCATCTTGATTAACCAATCTCTGTCAGAAAGTTACGTTCCCACACTGTGGAAAGTATCACATATAATTCCCCTCCACAAAGGCGGACCCTCCACAGAATTAACCAGTTACCGCCCCATAGCTATTCTCTCTCCACTCTCCAAAATACTAGAGAGATGCATACACTCTCAGGTCTCAGACTACCTCCTTACTAACAACCTCCTTTCCAGTACTCAGCATGGTTTCTGATCAAACCATAGCACCACCACTGCCTTACTCTCCTTTACTAACACTATCCTTCAGCATAAAAACAATGGCTATCTCTCCTCTGCTACTTTCCTAGACCTATCTAAAGCATTTGACATGGTCCCACACAAACAACTTATCTCTGTCCTTAATAACCTATCCCTCTCACAATCAGTCACCAACTGGTTTCAGAGTTACCTGTTTGACCGCCAACAATCCGTTGTATGGCAGAATGACATATCTCCCCAACTACTTGTCTCCATAGGGGTTCCCCAAGGATCCATCCTTGGACCCCTACTCTTCTCTGTTTTCACCAAATATCTAGCTTCTGCCACCAAACATGGCACACTCATACAATACGCAGATGACTCAACCATCATCTGCTCAGCCCAGTCCCTACCCAAACTACAAAAAGTCACACAGGAAGCCTTTTCCTCTGTTGAAACTTGGTTATCTGATGCCCAATTAATACTCAACCCAAACAAAACTAAACTACTCATCTTCCAACCCACCAAACATACTCAAAATAACTCTCACTTTAACATCACAGCAAAAGACAACACCACTATATACCCAACTGAACACACCAAATTGCTAGGAGTGGAAATAGACAATAAACTAAAATTTGACATTCACATATCCATGACCATAAAAAAGTCCACAAAAAACTAGGAGCATTATACAGAAATAAGCAACTTCTCACCAAAGCAGCAAAGATTTCAATAGCAAATTCCCACCTTATATCCACCCTAATTCATGCCTCTCCAGTATATACTAACCTAAGGCAATGCGATACAAGCTAGAGACCTTCTACAACAAAATCGCCAAATTCGCCACAGGGGCATCCTACCATAGTTACCACTGTCTCTCACTTGCTGAACTGGGCTGGCTTGAACTCCCTCACCTCCTTCAATGGTATCAACTCTCACTCGCCCGCAAACTAGTAAACCATCCACTAAATGTCTCATCCCTCCAGAATCTACTCCAACCCTATCACACCACCAGACCACTAAGATCCAGCAACAAAAATCACTTGCAGATCATTAAAGCCAATAACTCTGCTGGTGAAGCTCTATTCTCTTGCACCATAGCCAAATTATGGAACTCCCTCCCACGCACAATTACCTGCATACCATCATGCACCCACTTCAAAACTTTACTAAAAGCGCACCTAAAAACATGCTGGCTATGCCCTTGCAACTCCCACTCTAATATCACCCACCCCATCCAACCACTGCCTTTCTTTCCACTCCACTAACTACCTTGATTATAGCAAGCTCAGATGCTCATAAGCCTAGTACTTATTATACAGCAGGAACTTCTTATTGTAACATTTGTTAATGTCTGTTATGTACTTCACAGATAAAGATTCTATTTGTCTACTGATGTACTATGTTCTTCGTCTGTAAATATGTTGTAAGTAATTGCCATGTAAATTGTTAATCGCTATGTAATCCAATGTAACCACTGTCTGTTTATTTTAACTGTGGAGCTTTTCTCCCCGGGCCTCCGCTGAAAATAGACCATCCAGTCGGACACTCCCGGTCAACAAATATAAATAAATAAATAAATAAATACTCCTCCAGCAGCTGCTACCCATGCTCTCCAAGGACGCTTGGCTAGCCACCCTGGATCTAAAAGAGGCCTACCGCCACATTCCTATCAGGAAATCATGCAGAAAATATCTCCGCTTCAGGGCAGGATCTCAACACTTTCAGTTCTCTGCACTTCCCTTTGGCTTATCTACTGCTCCCAGAGTTTTCACAAAATGCCTGGCTCTGGGTATTGCCTTTTGCAGACAAAGAAATATTCAAATTTACCCCTACTTAGACGACTGCCTTATTCATGCAGACAGCCAGGAAAAGCTGCTCAAACACCTGGCCTATGTAAAGAGCCTACTAACCTCCCTAGGGTACACAGTTAACAAAAAGAAATCAAAACAGGTGCCCACCCAAAGGATAATCTTCCTGGGAGCAAGTCTGGATGCATCATCCCAGATGGCATACCTTACACCAGAGAAACAAATGTTCCTGTCTGCCTACTTTTCTCAACTGGCCACCAGGCCCCAGCTTTCTGCAAGGAAAATCCTGCAAGCCCTGGGGTTCATGGCATCCTGCATACTCCTCATTCCACATGCCAGCCTGCATATGAGTAAACTTCAGTGGTACCTAAAGAGACTTTGGTGTCAACACTCACAAGACCTGGAAACTCTTCTACCTATAATTCCTTGCCTAAGAAAGGAATTTCTTTGGTGGGCAACAGCCTGCTCCCACAACAAGGGACTGCCCTTCTCCCCACACCACGCTACCCAGACCCTCACCATAGACTCTTCAGACTGCGCTTGGGATGCACACCTGGATGGCAGGTGCATACAGGGCCAGTGGAGCCCACAGCAAATCCCCCTGCACATCTATCAAAAAGAGGGGTTCTCCTGATCAAAACAGATAACACCACTGTGATGTGGTACATCAACAAGCAGGGAGGACTCACTCCTATCCTCTCTGCAAGCTGGCCATGACCCTTTGGCTCACAGCCTCTTCCATGCAACTGCAACTGTTAGCACAATACCTACCAGGCTCTCTCAACTCCCTGGCAGACCAATTAAGCAGACCCACATGAGTGGCAGCTCAACAGAAGTACCTTCTTCCTAATAACTCAGAAATGGGGAATCCCAAAGGTTGACCTCTTTGCCTCCCACACCAACCATCAGTTCAGCAAATTCTGCACCAGGGAGCATCATTGCATGGCTTGGAAAGTGGATGCCCTGTCCTTCCCGTTGGTCAACCTCTCAGTCTATGCTTTTCCTCCCCTACCTCTCATCCCCAGGGTACTGCTCAAAAATCAAGGAGGAAAAACCAAGGACCATTCTTATAGCTCCAGACTGGCCCTGACAGCACTGGTACCCCTTGCTGTGCAGCCTGTCCTTGCTGCCTCCATGGCATCTTCCTCAGATTTCAAATCTTGTAACCCAGAGGGAAGGGGAAGTCATGCATCCCCAATTGCAGCCACTCAATTTGGTAGCTTGGCTTATTCCCTAACCCCAAACCAATCTACCTTCCTCAGTAAACAGGTTCTGGATATTATTTGTGAGGCCAGATGCCCTAGCACCAGAAAGTCTTATGCAGATAAATGGAAAAAGTTCTGCACCTGGACCCAGGCTAAGGGAGCCAATATGGCACAGCCCTCCATCCCTGTCATCCCTGATTACTTAGCTAACCTACTACACAGTGGTCTCTCTTTCTTTCAAATTCATGCCTCTGATATTTCGGCTCATTTTCTCACTCAGCAGCCCCTTTTCTCACACCCTTTGATCAAACAATTCCTCAGAGGGGCTAGCAACTTGAGGCCCCTCAGAAGGGCACCAACACCAGCTTGGGACCTTAACTTTGTCTTGGAAAAGCTCACTCTGCCTCCTTTCGAACGAGTTTCTTTTGCAGAGCTAAGATTTCTCTCCTGGAAGACGGACTTCCTTCTGGCCCTCACTTCAGCCAGAAGATTCTCTGAGCTGCAAGCACTCATGGCTGTGGAACCCTTCATCATCTTCCATGCAGACCGGGTATCCCTCAGAACTAACCCATCCTTCATGCCCAAGGTGGTGTCCAGTGTGGCTCTCAACCAGTACATTCACTTGCCACCTTCTTTCCTAATCTCCAGAACAAGGGGAAAAGGATTCTGCACACTCTAAATATGCACAGACACCTCAGATTCTATCTGGACAGGACTAAATCCTTCATAAAGTCTGATCAATTGCTGGTTAGCTGTGCTACAGGGGCAGAAGGCAAAGCCACCTCCAAGCAAACCATTTCCAAATAGGTAGCACACTGCATCCATTTCTGCTACAAACAGCATGGTAAGCCTCCCCCAAGGGGGTCAGGACGCACTCCACCAGAGCAGCCTCCACCTCTGCAGCTTTCCTCAGAGGAGTCCCCACCAGGGACATCCTGGAGGCTGCCACCTGGACATATGTTTACACTTCTACCAGGCATTACCACCTGCCTCTCTTCTCAAAATCCAGGGCAGGGTTTGCCTCTGCAGTCTTGCAGGGCATCCTAACCAGCCCCTAGCTTCCTTGATTGCCTCCACCCATTTCCTCAGCTTTGGGAATCTACCCAAATGTGATAACTGTAACAGTGAAACACAAAGAACATAGTACAGTTGTGTACACTTACCATAAATGTAGATGTTCGTGTGTATTCACTGTTGCAGTCCTGGTTTCCCTCCCTCCATCCCCCTTTTTTCTCTTTCTCCTTTTGTTACCATTCTTCCTTGTTGTTGCCCTTTCCTTACAATGGTCATATTGGTATTTATTTTCCACTGGTGGGGTTCTTCCACCAGAACCTTGCCTCCTACTTTGGGGCTCCTGACAGGTTAGGGCAAGAAAAACGGATGTTATGGTGTCGGCTGCCTTACTTCTTACCACTGACGACCTGACATCAGTCCTCAAGTGACAGCAACCGACGCAGAAATACTAAGTCTCTGGTATTCGAGCCGGCTGAGGGCTACCCTGGCAGGGATAACCCAAATGTGATGACTGCCACAGTGAATACACTCGTCCATCTACATTTATGGTAAGTGTACACAACTGTACTTTACTGATCAGTGCTATGAGTCTCACAAGAAACTGCACTCCCTGGAAGCTGTCTTCACGCTGGAAAATGCTGACATCTGTTCAGTTACTGTAACATGGCTTAAAGTCACAGAAGGCACTGTGGCAGTGCATGGCTGTAATGCCTTTCCTATCACTCACTGAACATGAATGAGCAAAAGGCAAAGGTGTATCTATGTATATAAAGGATAAGCATACACCAAGGCTGGTCAAACAATATGACGTGCTTCCGTTACTCCATGTCCAACTAACAATGGGAAAAATCTACTACCACATTTTGTTAGCTACAGGTTCCCCGTCATGAACCAGGAATGCATACCTCATGCCTGAACTTACTAGAATCATTCACCATCCAGCCCAGTACCATACACATGGGTGATTTTAACTACCCCTCCATTAATTGGGAGGCGTACACGACCACTAACATGCAGGACCAAAGATTTCTTGACATTGTAAATTCAAATGCCCTGGAGCAGCTAGTTTGCACTCCCACTAGGGGAACAAATATCCTAGACCTGGTACTCTCAGAAATGTGAGAGTGCTGCCCACCCCGTAAGTGTGATGGCCTCACTAGTAAGATCAGATCACAAAGCAATATCCCTTGAAATAAAGGTCATAGTCAAAGTAAACTTTATTGTCATTTAGAACTACACACGTGTAGCCTAAACAAAATTTCATACATCAGCCCAATTCTTGAGATTACAAAGGAAAGTGAAACAACACATACAAGTAGAGGAATAAATATAACTAACAAATACAGTACTACTCCCAGTACACGCAAGAAAGTGTAGAGACATTTACCAACACTCATAAAAGAAAAGAATAGTCTCCCCTGAGTTGAATTAACTACCCTGTTTAAAGTAAAACAAAACACAGCACAGATTGAAATGCCCAAGTTGTTTGCCTAATATTGCATTGAGTGAGTTAAATAGTACTGACTTTGGATATAATAAATAAATGTTACACTCTCTTGTACTATACGAAAGTATATATTGCAAAAATAAATAAAAATTGACTTATGTGTCCAGACACCTGGGACTAGTGCCAGAGTTCAAAAGTCTAATTTCTGTAGGGTAGAAACTGTTACTGAATCTTGTAGTCCTGCAGTGGATGCTACAATATCTCCTGCCCGATGCCAGATACTTAAACAGTCCATGAGCAGGATGCATGTTGTCCTGTATTATTTTGGTGGCCTTTCGAATGCTTCTTTCAGAATAAAGATGTATCGATGGAAGAATGGAACCTGTTACCTTCTCTGCAACCCTCACCACTCTTTGTAGCTCCTTTCTATAACTGTGCAGCTTTCAAACCATGCTGTGAAGCTGCAGGTGAGGATGCTGTCTATTGCACCTCTGTAGAAAGTAGAGAGAATATGAGGAGGAAGCTTAGCTTTTTTCAGCCTTCTTAAAAAGTGGAGGCATTGGCGCGCTTTCTTGACCAGTTGGCTGGTGTTTCTCGACCACGAGAGATCTTCTGATATGCGTACACCCAGGAAATTCATACTGTTAACCCTCTTCACACTCACACCATTGATCCTGAGCACTGGGTGGTTTGTTCTCCTTTTCTTGAAGTCGATGGTAATCTCTTTGGTCTTGCTTACATTCAGGTCAAGGTTGTTCTCCTTGCACCAACTGATCAGAGATGCCACCTCCTCTCTGTACGCCCTTTCATCCTCCTTTGTGATGAGCCCCATGATTGTGGTATCATTAGCAAACTTGATGGTATGGTTGGATTTGTGCTTGGCATAGCAATCGTGGGTCAGGATGGTGAATAACAGTGGGCTAAGAACACATCCCCTGTGGAACCCAGGTGTTTATCGTGATACACTTTGATGTGTTCTTACCTGAACACACCCTTTGTGGTCTCTCAATCAGGACGTCCAGGATCCAGTTACAGAGATGTTTACTGATTCCTAAATATGCCAGTTTTTCTATCAGCTGCATTGGTACCACTGTATTAAAAGCAGAGCTGAAGTTTATGAACAGCATCCTCACATAGTTGTCTTTGCTGTCTAAATGCTCAAGGGAGATGTGTAGTGCTACTGATATGGCATCAGCATGCAAACTGCAGAGGGTCAAAATCAGGAGGTAGGCATGATGAAAGATGCTTTTTGATCAGCCGCTCAAAACATTTCATAACAGTGGATGTCAGAGTGACTTGTCTGTAGTCGTTAGGGCTGGAGGGAGTGGTTTTCTTAGGTAGTGGGATAATGTTAATTTTGTTGAAGCATGAGGGTATTTTTGCCATGGCAAGAGAGGTGTTAAATATTTCCTTGAGCACTGTGCATATTTGATCAGAACAGCCTTTTAACAGCTTGTCAGTATGTTGTCTGGGCCAGCAGCCTTCATGGGGTTCACTGTCCTTTAGCTCTTTTCTTGCCTCCTCTCTGTGGAGGCTGAGTACTGTGTCCTTCTCATCAGTGGGTAGCTTTAGTGCCAACCTGTTGTTTCCTCAAATCTGCCAAAGAAGATGTTCAAACTGTCAAGGAATTCAATGCTGTCCTCACACTGTGCTGATCTGATTTTGTAGTCAGTGATTTCCTGTATGCCTTGCCATAGTCTCCTTGCATCCTTCATGTCTTCAAAGTGGCTCTGTACCATTCTGCCATACTCCCTCTTAGCCTCCTTTGTACCCCTCCTCAGATTACCTCTTGCTACACTTAGGCCTGCTTTGTCCTTAGCCCTGTAAGCTGTGTCTCTCTCCTTCAGAAGCTCATATTCCTTAGGGGTGAGCCATGGCTTCTGGTTAGCTCTAATAGTCATACTGTTGGTATTTGTTACCCCATCAACACAGTTTGAAGTGTATGCCATCACTACCTCATTGTACTCAATGTTCAGATGCTGATTTACTGTGGGTGCCTCCTTGAACATATCCCAGTTGGTTCTTTCAAGTCTTGGAGGGCCTCCATAACCCCCTCGGCCATACCTTGATGTGTTTCTTTGTGGGTTTCTCTCTAACCAGTGCAAGTTTTTAAGTTGGTGATAGAAGATGGTATAATGGTCAGAGTTTCCATTTGTGGAAGTTGCACTGCCTTATAAGCTTGCTTTCTTTAAGTTTATGCACATCTTGTCCAAGATATCACCCCTTGTAGGAATGGCCATATAGTGATGGCAGTTTGGGAGTACTTCTTTCAGATCTGCTTTATTAAGTCACTAGCTGCCACATGCGCAAAGTCAGGATGTTTGCTCTGCAGCTCATCTGTGTGATTGCATAGTTTATTTAGAGCCTCAGTGGTATTACCACTAGATGAGATATACACTACTGTTACACTGACCCTATTCAGCTCCCTGGGCAAGTAAAAGGGTCTAGATTTAATGGACAGGAACTCTGTTTTCCCAGCAGCACCCCCCCCCCAAATTTAAGAACTTCTCCAAGGTAAATTACCCCTTATTAAAGGATGACATAACTAGTTTCCATTCTCCCCAAATCCAGAAAACACAGAAACCTATGCAGAGGTTTACAGAAAAAATCCTGTATGACCATGTAAACAACTGCATGGAAACTGCATTACCAGACCGAAATAAACCCAGGTCAAACTGTAAACACAAGCCCCCCTTGTGGACCCCTGGTGTTAATACATTGTCCAGCAAACAAAGGTATATCCTGTCGAAGTAAGAAGGATGTGCACAACAGAGCAGATGTCTCTTATTAGTCTAAACAAGTTCTTCAGGGTACTAGTCAAGTCTCTGAAAGCAGACTTTTAGGTAAAAATAGCCTCCAAAGCCAAGTACAACCATAAGACATTTTTCAGTTATGTCTGTAATCTTAAGGGCAACACCTGACAATTTGCAGAACTCATTGTAGATGGCATCACCTATACTCATCCAAAAGATATAGCAAATCTACTGGCAGATAAATTTAGTTTAAGTTCTCCCCCAAGAAATACAATCCACTACTTCACTGCCAATCATCATCAAGAAGCAGGTTGCCACAGCGCTCTCTAAAGCTGAAAACAAGGCTTCAAAAGGGCCTAATGATATGCCATGTTGCCTCTTGAACAGCTTAAATCACGACTTATCAGGCCCATTAGGATGTGTATTTAACCACATCCGCTGGACTGGCTATGTCCAGATAGAGTGGAGAACAGCAACAGTCATCCGTCCGCATCAAGGGGGACCATCTGCTGACCCAGGAAATTGCAGACCCTTAAGTTTGACTAGTCTTATTCCCACTGAACCATAAAGCCATGGAACAAATAATCATGGACCTGATAAATAAGGACGTAGGAAACCTCCAAATACTGGACCTGACCCAATTCAGCTTTGTCAGTGGGGACATCACTAGTAATAGCCTGCTGAATCTGGTGCAGTTTTTTGAGAAAATCACGAAGGCCATGGATGAGGAGTGGTACATACCACCTTCCTCAACCTAGCAAAGGGATTTGAAATGGTTCCCTATTTGGGAATTATAAATAAAGTCACAAAACTGGGCATAAATCCCTACATCACCATATGGATAAACAGTTGGCTGACTGACAGGACACGTGGTTAAAGTGGGTGACTCCATATCCATTAAGGGGGCTGTTACTAGTGATGTTCCACAGGGCTCAGTGCTGGGACCACTTCTGTTCAGAATATACTTCTCTGAAGTCAAGGCAAATGTGGAAGACCTCTGAAAGACAAGGTTTGCCGAAGACTGCAATCTGGGCGGGGCAGTCATTGTTTCCACCAGTGATGTAGACATCCTTCAGGAGGGTCTAGATGAGACAACTGATTGGTGCCAGAACCATGCCCTAAAACTAAATGTGAAAACATGCATTATTATACCCTTTGGGAAGTCAAACACCCATGCAAATTACAACATCAGTAGCACACCACTAAGAGCAGATTCACAGGTGTGAGTTCTAGGTACACAGATGAATAGTAACCTGAACATTGACTGCCGTGTGCTCACAGTGGTGAGGAAGTCCCTTCTGTGTGGCACAACTTATAAGTAAAGGTATAGCATCCAGACCCAAGGAAATTATAGTCCCACTGTACTCTGCCCTCATTAGATCAGTAATACATCTGAACCGGATGAAAATCAGACAACTTGTATTTTACATTATGGTAAGTACATAACTTTCATATACGTTACATTTTTTTTTATAAAGTGCCCATATCCATAGTATGTCACCAACTAGTCTGTATCAAGTAGTGCTCTAAAAGTACAGTATAGTGCTTCTCCAACATACTTTCCACCATGCAATATGTTTCTTTGCTAAGTCCTTCATTTTTTGTTCACTTCTGTTTCAATTCCCCAAGATCAGTTGTCCTTTTAAATGTATTTTAGCATTAGTATGTAACTTATCCTGCTAATTCATGCATTATAGTACAATTTTTAGTGTTATATAATTGCAAGGTCAAACTAGTTTGTCAAAATACTTCTTTAAAATATATATTTTTTCTGTTGGCTGTATTCATTAATCATCAGTGGTTGAGTGTGAATTGTGTTTGTTAAGGTTATATTATCCATTGTAGCTCTTGTAGCTGGATGGGAAGAAAGATGAAAACTAGTTATTTGAATATCAACTGCTTTAATATGCCCTTGGGTTTTTTGTGCCATTTAAATGAGTGAAATACAATGCATGATGTACTCTGTCTTTTATAAACTATAGAGGCAGTTGTATAAAATGTACTTGTTCGTTAACAGAAGTAATGGTCTGGAAACGGATGGGTTGATATCTCCAGCTGAAAAGTTTAACCTTCAGTTGACCATCCCATACTGTAATTCATTCAAATGTAATTCATTGCTTTTTTCCTCAGTTTACATACCCTCCAGCTGACTATGAGCTACTGTCTAGGGCTGATCATATAGCTGCTTTTACCTTAATTTCCTTGGTACTGGAACCATACCAGTGTCTGATCAGGAAGGGGAGTTTGGATGGAGCCCATCAGCAGGCAACATAACGTATACTGGTCTGTCATAGGTAAAGGTGTCCTTCTGTCATAGCTGGACTGTGGTCTGCTGTATATTATTGCTGCCTCAAGTGTGCAGTTCTGACAGCCTTGTAGCTGAGCCAACTGTAGCTTAGAAGAGAGATTTCCAAGACAAATACACAAGTTCTTGTAAATCTGGACAAAGTGTTAATTTTTCATGAGTTCTAGTGGAATGCCATAAGATGTCTTCAAGGCTTTAGATGAAGAACTTGTTACAGTAATTGTGCTGTTGCTGTCAAATCATAGGAGAGTCTACAGGTACCCAAACAAAAATGGCGCACAAATGGGTTGTAATGGAAGAAGAGGCAGGTCAGCATTATGTAAGATAAAATATGACTGTACCTGTGCCAGTGAAAAGGAAATGGATCTATAGCTTTATAATTATATAGAAATATGAAGTTAGATATGTTTATACAAGAGAGAATATCTAGCCAAAATATGAATGATGACATTATGCATATAAAATCAAAATTCTGTTTTGGTGTGATATACATCATGATATTGTAATTGTACACACTAGAAGTAAGGATGTGATTGAAGATTTCAGAAAAGCTTTTGGCAATATAGAGAAAGCTGTTATAGGTTCACAGATTACACACTAGGAAATCAGTTATCCGACTAGTACTGAGGGGAAAAAAAAATCCGGTCTCATTATTTTATTATGTACAAGTAACATTTTACACCTGAGGCAAGCCCTCTTTAAAATTGTGTCTTGAAAATGAAACTGAGATATGGATTTAAAAGTACATGTGATAGATTATAATTTCTTTAATTATTCACAGACACACACACACACACACACACACACACACACACACACACACACACACTTACAGAGTGCATTTATTTTGCAGTGGACAAGACATGGGAAGCATTCTGCAGATCGTACAAAATCTCATGCAAGGCGAGGAGGACGGTGGTGACCCAACATGTCAAAGGTAAGTCTAGCTGGTTTAAAATTTTTTGTCTTGGCAAAATTTAGATTGACATTTGGTTTAACCAGAACACTTTATAATGGAATGTGAAAAAAAAAAACGTATAAATGAAGAGAATGTGAACTAAAATTCTAAAAAACTTTATAAAATAAAATTTAAGGTGTACTATATTGAAAGAAAAACTACATAAACAATTTAAAAAAAATCAGCTTTATAGATGTCCTTCCAAGATCACTGTTACAGTATTCCTTATAAAAGGGATATTCTACCAATTTTAGCCTTATGTCTGTCCAGTATATCAAAGCCTGGGCCCTTCTACATGTCATATCTCAAAACGTATGATCTAAGGCCAACATTGGAACTACATAATGGTATGGTAAAACCTCAGAATGTCTTTGCTGCCAGTCAAAATACAGTATTCTTTGGTCTGTTGGTCTCATGTCTGAGCTTATTACCTGGCCATTTGGAGCTCATAAGTACCCCTTTGGGGACCCTTCCTTTTTGTTTAGTTTACTGTATTTTTAAGTACATGTCATCAAGAAAATGGAAATGTGATTCTGGGAGAAAGAATCCCCATAAAGACCATCATGATAAGTGTTTGTTTTGTTTGGAAGTGGAGCATAGCCATAGAGAATGTTTGATTTGTTAATCATTCATCCATAAGACCTTACTTAACCATTTGTCCTCTTTATTTGTTCACTTGGAAAACCAGAGTTATAACCTTTTTGCCAAGGTGACTATGTTGGCTGACTCTTCCCAGTGTGACATCCGTCCTCTGCAAAAGAAAAAGTCCAAGAAATTTAAAATGGAAACCACAGCTGTCCAGCCCCCAACAGGACATCTCTGCTGTGTCTAATGATGAAACTTCAGACCATCTGATTCTGATGCCAGCTCCTGCTATTGTGACTCTCTCAGAGGCCGATATGGGACAGGCCACTTGCATGTCCACTGGGACTGATCTGACATCTGTTGCTGACAAGAAGGAGAAACCAAGATTGGTTATTTCAGAAGAGCTCCTCATATCCTGGTATGTGAGGAAGTGTCCTGTTCCCTAATTGAGGCACATCAGAGCTATAATGGTTTGAGATTTATGCGGGCTGACATTCCCACTGAAGAGAAACAAAAGACTAGGCATGTTTCTCCTGTGGTAAGAGACCCTCAAAAGAAATGGCAGGACTTGACACACTGACTCTTTAAAGCATTCCTGTCTCTAAAGCTCCCTCAGAATTTTCAGGTGCTTTCTACTGTTGGGACCCTGATGTTATGTAGTCCAATCTCGCCTACATTCTTACCCGTGGGTTTGGAGCCGAATATCGGCTCCGACTCAGCCAAACCTTTCTAGCTCGAAGTCTTTCTATTGGCTGGGCTAAGATGGTATCCCATGCTGCATTGCTCTATATCCCCAGATCTCGTTTGCCGCTTGTGTAGCTCGGACGTGGTCTCACTCTTGGCTGTGGCTAAGTACCTTTTTTGTTCTTCTTGAGAGAATTTATTACAAACAAAAGTTATTTTAATAGCTATTCCTAGTTTGGTGTTATTTGTGAAAAATTCTTGACCTGGAAGACCGTCTTTTTAGTAGCCATCACATCAGCCAGACGCATTTCAGAGATTCAAGCTCTTTCTATAAAACCCCCATACTTGATTTTTCATAAGGATAGGGTTTCTCTCAGACTGAACCCTTCCTTTCTTCCCAAAGTGGTGTCTATCACTAATCTTAATCAATCTATTGAGTTGCCAGTGTTTTTTCCCCAGTTCTCAAACAAGGCAGAATTTAAATTTCATCAATTGGATGTACACAGACAATTACATTTTTATTGCACAGAACCAAAGATCTCAGAAAATCTGATCAGTTGTTTGTTTCCTTTTCGGAAAACAGAATTGGGTCTCCTGTCTCCACAATCACTCTGTCCAGGTGGATATCCAGTTGCATCTCTTTCATTTATTCTTCAGGGTGTAAAGATCTACCGTTCACGGTCAAGGCTCACACTAATCGGTCTGTATCTACATCTGCAGCCTGAGAGGCCAGATTGTCTATGGATGATATTTGTGTTGCGGCTACTTGGGCATCTCCTCACACTTTTGTTACTCATTACAAGTTGGACGTGGTATCTAGGGGCAGGGTATTCCTTTGGTTCCACAGTGCTCAGGAGTATTTTCCACTGAGCCTCCCAGGATTTAGGTGCTGGGGATGCTGTCCCATGGGTAAGAATGTAGGCGAGATTGGACTACATAACATCAAGAAGTTATGTACTCACCATAATGTTCGATGAATGTAGTCCGTCTCACTTCACATTCTTACTTACCACCCACCTTCCCCCTTCCTGGAGGATCTGGAGGTTAGGACTGGTTTTCAGAGCTCCCTTCACTCTTGGTTTGTTCTTCCTTTCCTTGGGTGTTGTTATGCATGGAGTAAGACTGTTGGTGTTCGCAGCAAACTAGATCTGGGGATATAGAGCAATGCAGCATGGGATACCATCTTAGCCCAACCAATAGAAAGACTTCGAGCTAGAAAAGTTTGGCCGAGTCGGTGCCGATATTCGGCTCCGAACCCACGGGTAAGAATGTGAGGCGAGGTGGACTACATACATCGAACGTTATGATGAGTACATAACTTCTTGTTTTCTTCTGCTCCTTTAAAAAGGCATAGGAATTGTTTTTTGGAAGATGAGGACCTCTATTCTGCATAAAAAGAATCTCTGGCATATTCTTTTCAGATTCATCCTCCCTTAGCTGTGGCTTCTGATGAGGAGTATGTTGTTTCCCTGCAGAAGAGCTTTTTGGAGGTGGTACCTTTTATCTGATTTACATTTGGGGATAGTCTAATGATGCAACACTTCCAGTGGGAGAGTTCCAGGTATATTCAACAGCGGTGTTATGATTTACTTCAGATAGTTTCCCAAGCCTTCTGCTATTCCTCCTGTGCTGGAAGCACTATTGGATACTTTTTGTCAGCCTTTCAACATCTTGATTCTCAGCCTCCTGCTTCTGAAAGATTTTATAAGGTTTCTGATTATCAGAAATTCCTTTATAAGACTCTTTCTCTGATCTTTCTGTTATTTCTCTTTCTGCAGACAGACTTACTAAATTGCTCACTTCCCCAAAAGTCTGCCTGTTGATAATGATAGCAGAGCCATGGCCAGATTTGGCATGAAGGTATGTAATTTTATTTTGGCTTTTAGAGCCATTAACTATCAGATGCGCATGACGAGCTATGTGTTACCTCTGCTGTCTAAATTTGAGGATAGCTTTGGTGCTGTGCCCGATTCTAACAGTAAATCCATGGCCTTATCCTTGCTTAATTTTACATCTCAAGTAGCCAGGCACTCTATCAAGTGCAGCTATGATGCTTCTTCAAGGGTGACTGTGTCTGGGTCAGTAATTCACATGTACTCTTGGCTTAGGCTCCAGTCCCTTCCTGCAGATGTTAAAGCCAAGCTGATGGGGAGTCCCCTTTTGACACACAGAATTTGTAGGATTCTTCAGCTACAGATTTATTTAAAGTTTTATATGACAAGGGTAAGGTGATTGCAAGACCTGAAACAGATCTTCCTTTCCTCTGTCCCAAAGTAACAGGGGAATTATCCCTCTAAAGTAGGTACTTTTTTTAGGAAGCAACAACGACAGCACCCAAAGGATAAGTGGCCTTCTCAAGGTAGATTTCCAGAAAAACCAGGACAGGATCCTAAAAGTCAAATCCCTCCTTTCCTGGCAAACCTGCTTCCTGTATCACTATTCCTTCCCTTCCCCTCTACCAAATGCCTTTTCTCCCCAAAAAACTCTTTCCAGTATGGCAGCAGATCACCATGAACCAGTGGGTTCTCTCAGTTATCAAAAAGGGTTAAAGAAAGTCAAGGAAGTCTCTTCCCCCTTTTGCAGGCATTCCTCAACCTCCTTCAAACCATTTATCTCTGTTACCTCCAATTCTACAGGATCTTTTGGATCAGGACATTCTTCAACTAGTTCCTCCCTCTGAAGAAGGCAGTGGTTTCTCTTCTCGAATGTTCCTGGTCCCCAGTAGGGAGGGCTCCTGGAGACCAATCTTGGATTTTTCATTTTTCAGCACATTACTTCTGGTGCTCAGTTTCAAGATGTTGGCAATTTAGACTCCTTGTTTCTCATGCTTCTCCCTCTAAGCAAACCATCTCCTCCTGGATATCTGAGGTGATTTCCTTCTGTTATTCTTTTCATGGCAAGTCTGTGTCTGCTTCTGTTAGTGCTCATCCATCAGGGCTGTTGCCTCTTCTGGTGCCTTCTTCAAGGAGTTGGACACCAATTTCAGCCTTAAAGCTGCAAGTTGGTCTTCATTGCATACCTTTGCTAAGCATTATAAGTTGGATATGGTTTCTAGGGCCAAAGCAGGTTCTGCTGAAACCATATTTATGCCCTATGTTCTGTGCGGAGAGCATGAGTGTGACATATGACACACACAAGATCTCTTTTAAGCTTATTTATACTGGCTGAAAGACGGGCTTCCCAGGGCAGGAAATCCCTTCTGTAATGAATACTGCAATAGTGATACAAAAGGACTTCACTGAGGTTTCAGCGTGTGTGTGCGCACGTGTGTGTGCATGTGTGTGCATGTGTGTGCGTGTGTGTGTGCGTGTGTGTGTGTGTGTGTGTGTGTGTGTGTGTGTGTGTGTGTGTGTGTGTGTGTGTGTGTGTGTGTGTGTGTGTGTGTGTGTAAAAAGACAGACAGAATGTGAAAAAGTTCCTCAGACTTTTATTTTTTTTTACACTACTGCCAAACCTGACCCAGTACCTATAGCTTTATTTGATCCCACTGCTTCTAAGCACTTAGTTAATTCCAATTATGCTATCAGACTATATTATACATATGTAATACAGTTAGATATAAATACATGCACATCTACCTTCTGTTGATAATTATTATATTTAATATATTTGCTTCTGTATATAATTTGCAGAATCCAGCATGTTGGAGAACAAGGTCACATAGCTTTACTTGGGCATAGTTTAGCAGCTTACATTTCAGTCTTGGAGAAGGAAAGACTTAGAAGGATGACTACCAGAATCCTCTCTGACACTACGCTCTGGCTTTGCCGTCTTTTCAGGTATGCACATCACTAATTCTTTTTTCTTCACTTGGCAGAGGATCTCAATGTATATCCACATTTTTGTTTTTGTTGCTAGAATAGATTGCGTACACTGTACACTTTGATATTATGCTTTGCATTTATGTAAAAAATGCAGTACTTGACTTGTAATGCTTGGTAGAACAATTTGTCATGACATTTTACAGTATGTTTAACATTTTGTCTTTCAGGATATGTTAAAAATAGTGTTAAGATTTAAACTTAAAAATGCCAATTTATTTCACTTGGGAAGGCGAGTGTATTCTTTCAGAGATTCTGTTGACAATATTTGCATGTCTTGGTTCATTCAGTATGCACTTGTGGGTCATCTGATGCATTACTGAGCATGGGCTCTCCACTTTGATGCTGCAGGTGGTTACATTTTACTAGCAGTACTATGAGTTCATCATCGTCTTAGAATAACCTGATGCTTGATCTTCTTGGTAAAGTTCCCAGCTATTTTGGAACTAGAAACTGGGTACATTGTAGTTCTCAAGCTTTGCGCTTAGAAGCTTGAGATTTTGAGCTTCATAGTCATTTCTTTCATACGCTGTGCAATTCAATAGGTTCATAGGTTGGTACTAGGCTCTCTGCCCGAAGGCATATATTAGCCCAGCCACGTTGTGCGGTATTCACCACCCCTTTAGTAGTTCCCTAGACCCTTGTACTAGCAGCTAGTACCCTTGGCCCCTATCTAGTAGTGCTGTTGGTGTGATCCCCGGTGTGAACTTTCTGTTACCCATCCACTCATCAAGGTTCCTCTTGAAGAGTGATAGTGAGGGGCTCTGTCTTATGTAGATCGGGACCCTGTTCCATAGTAAAGGAAGTCTCCATGAAGGGAATCTGTCCCTCCAGCATGTTCTATTCATTGTTGTGTTGAGGTTTATATCCCTAGAGCATGTAGCTCAAGTAGATTTGGTTTTGCTAAGATGGAGCATGTTCAACAATTCTGGGTTGGACATAGCTCTGTACGTTAGACAGAGATCGCCTCTGAGAAAGCGGTATGCAACAGAGAACAGTCTTAGCTTTTTCAATCGTGCTGCATAGGGCAACTGTTTGAGGCCAGTAATCCTCTTGGTTAGGTACCTCTGTGGTCTCTCCAGCTGCTGGAGATGTCCAGCCAGGTACATTCCAATTGGTGCAGTGTACTCAATAATGGGTCTGATGAGGGAAGAGTAGAGGGGCACCATTACATCCTTAGATCTTGATGCGAACCCTTTCGTGATCAGATGGGTCACATAGAAGGATTTTCTAACCACTTTGGCAACATGGTTATCAAAGGAAAGCTGACTATCTACTTGGGTCCCTAGATCCCTTATTTCTTCTTCAGATTTCAGGGGATTACCTCCTATGTTGTAGTTTGCGGGTACTCTGTTTTTTCCAAAGGGGATTACTACGCATTTTTTTGCATTTAGCTTGAGACCATGGCTTTGGCACCATGCATCAGTCTCATTTAGGCCCCTCTGGAGGATCTCCATGTCTGCCAGAGACTCTGTTATAGCACCCGGTTTGCAGTCGTCCGCAAACTTAGTCAGCCACAGCCCTTCCGTGCTTGCCTGTACTTCTGAGAAGTATATGCCAAACAGGAGGGGCCCCAGGACAGAGCCCTGAGGCACACCACTCGTTACTGGTCAACATTCTTGATGTTTCTGGGTATTTTGTGGAAAAGTATCTGTATGGTGGTCATACCTGGAAAATATGTGGTAGTAAGTGAAACCACCTCTGCATCTTCTCTCGTTACTACGCCCAGGCCCTTTATTTTTCATAACTGATTTTATATGGTATAAAATTTTGATTTTCTGTCTAAACTCATGCTGCCTCTATGAATTTTACCAGCTGTGTTGTTCGGAGCAAGGTACATCAGTCTGTATTGTTGTAGGATTGTGGCATATTTCAGTAATTGAATCAGAAGGTGTAGGAAGTTGCAGTTTATTGCTAAGAGGTCATATGGCGCAGTGTAAGTGCACAACTACTAAACCAACATAATGGATACTGTGGTGTCTGTTTACATGCAGGCGTTGTAACTTGGCATCGTAACCTTTTTCTCATGCTGGAATAATGCGTAGATGTGCGACTCAGTTTGAAAAAACAAAAACACTTAAATGGCTTAAAATGTGACAGGCTGGGTCATTTGATTAAAAGATGAATACTGTATTACCATATTCATGTATAACATCATGTTCTTACAGAACCAGTAGGTGAAGACCTTAGTAATCATAATGCTGATGTTGGACCAGAAGTAGAGAGCAAACAATTACGTTGTTGCTGTAGCACTAACATTTATGGGACTAGTGACACCCATGTAGTCAGTAACCTGAAGCCCACTGATATGTTTGTAGGTCAGTGTTTGACATTGTGCTTGATTGTCAGTGTCCTCTTGGCAGAGTGATTATAAGGGCATTTCCTCTACCTGATCATCAGTGTTAGATTTTTCCACCATTAAGTGTCACATTGGCATAGTGACTATGAGGTTATTTCATGGATTATATTTTAGTGGTTCATTTTCACATTAAGTATTGGTTTGCTATCTTGTGGTCTAGATTGTGACTGAAAAGGATCTGTGGACTAGCTCACTTACCCATTTAACAAATGAAACTAAACTACTTGTCTTCTTACCCGCAATTTATGTTACTGATACAGCTGTTTTGTCTTTTTAATGTGGTACATTATTGGGAACTGAGCACTGCACTTTTGGAAAAAAATACCTTTGATGGAATGAGACCAAGATGTGATTCAAGTAACATTGATTCACAGAAATGTGGGATAGCCAGGTTTGTAGTTTTTTCTAGTGCTGCCTACAAGTCACTTCATTCTTTCATAGTCTCCACTCACATGCCAAAAGAACATTTGCTCCCCTATTCCATTCACTGAACAATGGTTAGTGGCAAAAAAGAACATAAAATGGTGTTTGTGCGTGTGTGTGTGTTGTGCCTGGTTTTACAGAAAGGCTTCCTGCTTACGGCCATGGTTTAAGAAGGTAAGCATACCTTTCCCTTGTGATGGCTAGCTTCTTACAGATAAGGCCTAAAGACTGACATCTGCTTGCAGCTGCATCCCATTCGTGTTCACTTCTGGCAGCAGTGCTACTAGTTTTCAGACATCTGCTGTTATAATGAGTACCCACACACAGCGTTCTTTCTCCATGAAAGTTAAATACCTTCAGTCATGGAGATTAGACAAGTATGGTTAAATGTTCAACTTTAGTAGTGGATGTGTGGCACCATTTTCGGGTTTAGCCTTCGGATGCAGAAGCAGTAGAAGACGAGTACAAAACCACAACAGCAAATTTGAGCATAATGTGTTTAGATGAAATAATAGTAGATTTAAAGGAATACAGAAAGAGGTTATGAAAGGGTTATTGCGGAGGAGAGGCACATGGGGGGAGGGATAATGGAGAATGGATTAGTATAACAAAAGACATTTGAAAGGAGTATAAAGAGAGGACAGATATGAGTGGGATGATGTAATATATTGCCTGAGTGGAAGTTGACAAGAAAATATTACAAAGTGTGCTTAAACTGGCACATTCACAAGTCATCTTGCAGTTTAGATCTAGAAAATGCCTGTTTATGGGCCCTTGCAATATGACATATTGGGCCCCGATACACTCGCAGTGTTAGACCATTTTGCCTTACACTTTTTATACCATTCTGTAAAACATCTCCAAAGTTTGAAACAAGATGTTAATAAGATTTAAAGACTTATTTTCTCTGAGTCACAAAACTGAGTAGTGGTGTTGGTTGTGGCGGTGGGTGGTGGTGGTAAGTAGTGGTGGGTGGTGGTGGTAGGTAGTAATGGGTGGTGGTAGTGGTTGTAGTGGTGGGTGGGGTGGTAGGTAGTAATGGTAGGTAGTGGTGGGTGGTGGTTGTAGTGGTGGGTGGTGGTGGTTGCAGTAGTCTGGTATTATAAAAAGTTGTAAGCAGTGTCTTGCATTACTTGAGGTGTTTGCACAGAATGTACCTTAATGCATACAGGGAGATTCTGAATGCATTTATGTGCAGGAGCCGGAACAGATGCTGCTCCACATACTGAGGAAACCGATTTATTGGACAACTTCTGAAACTGTTTTCAAAGCATTAGACACAGCTTGCTTGGCATTGTTTGGCAATCCAGGGAATTTGATTAGATTTTGAGTTGAGCACGCTTCATTAAATTAGTATTATGCAGATACCCTGTTATCAAGAAGCAAGCTTAACTACAGTTCAATTATGTACACTACAGGAGATGTTCAACTCGGTTACATCTATTTGAAAGTTTATTTGATAGACCTGTGCACATCCATGTAGTGCAGTGGCAGAATAAGGATGCCTTCAGGGTTCTTTGTACTGCAGAGTTGTTGAGTTTGTTAAAGACTGACAAATAGTGACTGCTTCCAAATATCACAACACTTAAGAATTACTACAAGGCAGGCTAACCATGAGAATTTAATTTCTAAAGTCCACAAAGCATATATGTAGCATTCTTGTTAGTGTTTTAGGATCCTGTCCTATTTATTGAAGCCAGTTTTGTTCATTTATGAACTAGGTTGCTGAACATACTTGATTTTTAAGAAATAAAATTAGTATTCACATTATCCAGAAACAAATGGAGCAACATAAAAATTGAAATTTCTGAAAAAGGAGTAAAACATAACAGACCTTCCACACTATTATATAAGCTGTAACAAAAATAGCAGAATATATAGTTATAAGACTGCAACTTTCCAAATCTGTCTTTTTTTATGGAAGTACACCTGGGAATCAATGTGTGTATATCTGTCTGTGTGTGTGTTTTTTATATATATATATATATATATATATATATATATATATATATATATATATATATAATATGCACACACATACATACTTGTATGTATGTATATATATATATATATATATATATATGTGTGTGTGTATATGTGTATATATATATATGTATATATCTGTGTGTGTATATAAACTGCAGAACACAGAAAAGCGCGAAATTCAAAATCCTGATGTTACAGGATTTTGATTTAGCGCTTTTGGTGTTCCACTGTGGGTGAGTATGCATGTGTAAGTGTATAGTGGTTTTCGGTGTTGTGGGGTTTCATTGTTTTGGTCTCCAGTGTTGTGAGGTTTTGTTGTTCTGAAGTAGACCCATATATATATATATATATATATATATATATATATATATATATATATATATATATATGTATATACAGTGGATATAAAAGGAATATATATATAGAGAGACTTTTTTGTAAGAGTTGATGGTACTTCTTTATAAGAGTTCTTTCTTAAGCCTTGTGTCACTGTTTAAAGTGTTTGTGCTTCTGCGTTTATCTTTTTCCTTCATGGCCTGTTTGTAGGCCTTGGTTATCTCCCTTTCTCTTCATATTTATAGATTTAGAGATATTTAGACTCTCACTGGTGTCTTAAAATAGCCTGTTTGATTATAAGGCTTTTCCCTTTTCTTTTTTGAGTGAAATTCATAATATTTATATATATGTAGTGTGTTAGGTAGTGCTGTAGCATTTTTGGTGTGAAACTTTGTGAAAGTGTTTTTTTTGTTCTGGAAAAATGTCTCAGCAGGACAGCAGAGAGCCAAAACAGTCCAAATCTGGGTTTAAAAAGTGCCCTAAATGTGGGCAGAAAATGGCAATCACCGATGGACACACAGATTGTGTGTATTGCCTGGGTGAAATACATCTCCAAGAGGATTTCTCGATATGTCACTCGTTTAGCTCTCAGATGCTACATGAGAGAAAAAGCAAACTGATTGCAAGGGGTTCTTCTTAAACCTTCTTTTCAGGAAGCCCTAGACAAGGATAATACAGCGCCTGACAAGCCTTTGAAATCTTCCAAGTCATCCACTGGATTGTCGGACCCGAAAAGGTCCTCGTCCTCCAGTCAATCCAAAGTTGAAAAACCTTCAACCTTGGCTCCAATGATTTCAGAGCCGACGGTCATTACTGTTAGGAGCCGGTCTCCAATATTGGAGCAGGTATCTCCTACATTGAAATCACCATTTTTACAATCTGTGGCTTCTTCCATCCCATCTTCTCGGTCCTCAAGAAGCCTTTCAGACATGGATGTGGATCATGTGATGCAGAGGCTTCTGCAGACACCGGCGTTTGCCAAGCTCTTGTTAGGGTTGACCGTTGTGACTTTGAAACTGACCAAAACCCCCCCTCTACTTCTGTTCCTCCTCCGATCCAACTCGAGACTTCGGAGCCAGAGTGCTGGAAGCTGATTGTGGAGCCGTTGGTGCCGAGGCTGTTCCAGGTCTTTCGGCTCCAACTGCTCAGATTTCTTCGGTGCCAAAAGAGGAGTCTAGGGCCCAACACTCGCCATTTGGGTCCGGGGAAGATAGTCGAACCAATCTTTCATTTCCAACTTTGCCTATCGGGGCCTCAGCATGGGTGAGCTCTGCTCCTACCTCTGCTTTGGAGCCCACCATTTTGGTGCCGAGGAAATACCCTGTTTCTTCTGATCCAGGGGTTTCTTCGTGCCGGGGGGCCTTCGATGCCATAAGGAGACTATTGCCCCCACAGACATCCACATCATCATCAGGACCAGCAGCTCCTCCCCTCGCAGCACCGGTGTCTACCTCTGCATCTCAGATTCCACAAAAGTGTAGAGACTCAGAGCCTCAGGATGCCCCATCGGGCAAACCCTGCTCTTCCGAGACCTCACCAGAAGCCCCCACTGAGGAGGTACCTAGGAAGAGGCTATGCAAGAGGAAGCATTTGGACTCCCCTTAGGAATCCCTCACTTCTGACACTGACTTAGATGAGTCAGAAGGGTCTCCATGGTCACCCTCTGAAGATATATCTTTCACAGATATCTTGGAGATCCTTAAACAGAGGGGTGACTGGCAGCCCATCAACCCTACTGATGATGAGTCAGTCTACCTGAAGGCTTTCAGGTCTCAGCCCTCCACCACTTGGGTATCCCGGCCTTTCGATGAACTTATGGACCTGAGTTTCCGAAAGATGTGGGAGTCTCCAGATACGGTGGAACCTGTCCCTAGGAGGCCTAATAAGTTTATCACCTCATCCCAGGACAAGGCATTTCTTACTAAAGGAGTCCCCATTGATGCCATGGTGGTGGTGGCGGCCACCAAGAAGGAGTTATCTGAAACTTCAACATCGGTCCTTCCACCTAATAAAGATTTGAGGACCATGGACAGATATGGAAAGCACATGTTTACTTCAGCGACCTTTGCCCTTAGGTTGCTGAATTATCTTACGCATTTTACTAGGTTGCAAAGAGATCTCCTGAAACAGCTAGGAGATGCTCTACAGGGTTCAGGTACAGGGAGTCTCCAGATACGGTGGAACCTGTCCCTAGGAGGCCTAATAAGTTTATCACCTCACCCCAGGACAAGGCATTTCTTACTAAAGGAGTCCCCATTGATGCCATGGTGGTAGCGGCGGCCACCAAGAAAGAGTTATCTGAAACTTCAACATCGGTCCATCCACTAAAGATTTGAGGATTATGGACAGATATGGAAAGTGCATGTTTACTTCAGCGACCTGTGCCTTTAGGTTGCTGAATTATCTTACGCATTTTACTAGATTGCAAAGAGATCTCCTGAAAGAGCTAGGAGATGCTCTACAGGGTTCAGTAGCTGCGAGGGTCTTGGGCAAGGTATCCTCCCAGCTCTCCACCCTTAATTCCTTAGTTAACTCGTCGATGAGTATGGTTTCATATGCAGCTGATAGAACGAGCAGGGCAAGCGGGTACAGGAATTGCTCTTAGGAGATACTCCTGGATGCACTTATGTTCTTTTGTAGAGCCCTTTAAGTCATCTTTTATCAACAGCCCCTTCGATGGCTCATCCCTTTTTAGACCCAAAGTGAAAGAAATGCTTATCAGGTGTGAGCAAGAGGGAAAGACTCTGTCTGCCATCGGAATCTGTTTTTCCACACCTTCCAGACCTTATCCCAAAGGTCAAAAGGGAGGAAAGATGTGGTTCCGTAAAACCCAAGGAACCTTTCAGGACACACGGTGAACCCCCTCCAGATGCAGAGGAGGGGGCAATAATGGAAGACGCCATCCGTACAGCAGAGGGGGTCCACAGAATCAGGGCGACAGAGAACAGTTCTTTGGAAAAGCCCCATCAGCATTCCTGAAAGGAGGCCCGCCTGTCCATCTCTGGAGGCAGTTGGGGGACGCTTATCTTTGTACCCAGAAGCCTGGCTCAAAATAACAAATGACAGCCGGGTGCAAAATATCATATCCAGAAGTTATTGTATTCCCTTTTCCACCCTTCCTCCCTCAATTAAGAGAAATCCCAGACGTTCTACCCAGTCGCAGGCAACAAGCATCCATAGAAATCTAAAGGTTGCTGGAAAAAAAGAGTCATCCAACCAGTCCCAGCAGACCAGATAGGATTCGGAACTTACTCAAGGTTCTTTTTAGTACCAAAGAAAACAGGAGACTGGAGGCCCATTCTGGATCTCAGCAGACTGAATAAGTCGGTGAAAAAGACAAAGTTCTGGATGGTCACTCTACATTTGATACTTCCCAGTCTAGGGAGAGAAAATTGGATGTGCTCGTTAGATCTCCAGGATGCGTGCTACCACATAAAAATGGACAGACCATCCAGGGATCATCTGTGCTTTCAGCTGGGAACCAGTCATTACCTGTTTCGAGCTGTGCCCTTTGGTCTCACTACAGCCCCCAGAATGTTCACCAAATGTATGGCAGTAGTCGTGGCTCATCTGAGATGCTTAGGATTCCAGGTGTTTCCATACCCAGACGGCTGGCTCCTGACCACCACCACCAGGCATCAACTCATTCAAGCAAGGGACACGACTATGAATCTGTACTGTAAGCTGGGGATTACCATAAATTTAGAAAAGTATGTCTTATTGCCATCGCAACGTACCATCTTTATAGGAGCAGATCTGGACACCACTTCCATGACCTTAAGACTTCCACCAGAAAGGGTTGGTGTTCTTCGACAACAGGTGCTAACTCTTCTCTCAAAAGAAAAAGCCCCAGCTTCCATGGTTCTCAAATTGTTGGGCACAATGGCGGCAGCTTTAATTGCAATTCCACTAGGTCAGATGCATATGCGGATACAGAAATGGCTCCTTTTCATGCAATGGTCCTTTCAAAAACTTCCAGTGTCACATCAGATCATAACCACGAACTCATGTAAGAAGGCCCTTCGGTGGTGGTTGACATCTCTTCGTGTAACGATAGGCTGTCCCTTTGTTCTACCCACTCTTATTGCCATAGTGACCACGGACTCTTCCCTGGTTGGGGGGGGGGGGCATTATCAGGAAAGAACAGCTGAAGGCACATGGAAAGAACACGAGGTGCACTTGCATATCAATGTCCTAGAGATGAGAGCGGTAGAGTTGCAGTCCTTTCAAGACTCTCTTCCTCTGGGGACTGTTGCAATCCAGACAAACAACATGTTGGTAGTCTGGTACATAAACAAATAAGGAGGAACCAGATCTTACCCCCTGTGTCGAGAGGCCTTGAGAGTATAGCAGTGGGCAAACTCCACCCAGCTCTTTCTCTTAGCAACGCAAAACCACGGAAAGTCCAATGAGATAGCGGACAAACTGAGCAGGGGGATTCTATCGCCTTACGAGTGGTCCCTGAAAAAAGAAATAGCGGAAGGGATATTCCGCAAATGGGGCCAGCCTTGCTGCAATCCCTTTGCCACATCCACAAACACGAAATGCAGCAGTTGCTTTGCCCTAATTCGGGGGATGCCCCAAGGGATGCACTTGTACACGATTGGCCCCCAGGGCTCCTTTATGCTTTTCCTCCATTTCCTCTGGTACCCCAGATTTTACAGAAAGCCAGTACTCTGGGAAGGACCTTAATTATTATAGCCCCCTACTGCCCTGGTCAGATTTGGTTTCCCTTTCTTTGGCCTTATCTATTGGTAGAGCCTTGGATCCTGGACCTAGTTCCAGACCTCCTGACTCACTCATCAGGGGTCTTCATCCCCTCTCTTCAGTCCCTCAAATTGACAGCTTGACTGCTCCAATTCCCAACATAGCCAGGCTTCAGAATCTTTCAGCTGCAGCTCAGCATATTCTGACATCCTCTCATAAATCATCTACTAGAAAATTATATCACAGCAAATGGAAAAGATTCTCAATATGGGCACTACAAAACCATATTGATGACCATATTGATCCTTACCTGGCCCCAATATCTTCTATACTGGAATTTTTGACTAAGCTCTTCAATGAGGGGACAGCCGTCAGTACCATACGAGTTCAATTGGCTGCAATCTTGAATTTTCACCTTGGTGATACGGGATCTAGTATCATGTCTCGTAGACTATCCAAGGAGTTTCTCAAAGGCACTATTCATTTACTTCCTCCTATTTACCCCATGGAAGGAATCTGAATTTTGTCCTTTCAAGAATCATCCAACCTCCTTTTGAACCAGCCTCTTCATGTGAACTGAAGTACCGTACATGGAAAACCATTTTCTTAGTTGCCATTACTTGCCATTACCTCTGCTAGGAGGGTTTCACAACTACAGGCCATGTCCATTAAACCCCATACATGATATTTCATAATGGCAGAGTGTCTCTTAGAACAAATCCCTCTTTTTTTACCGAAAGTGTGTTGTGAAACAAAACTCAATCAATCTATAGAGTTGCCTGTTTTCTTCCCTAAGTATGGCAGTAAGACAGAATAAATGCTGCACAAGCTTGAAGTTCACAGGCAGCTTCGAGTCTATCTAGACAGACCAAGTGTTTTAGAAAAACAGACCAGCTCTTTGTTTCCTTCTCAGACTCCAGGAAAGATACTCCCGTTGTAAAAACCACATTGTCAAAATGGTTATCAGATTGTATTTCCTTTACTTATAGCTCAGTGAATACTCCACTTCAAGACAAAGTAAAGGCCCACTCAACTAGGGCGGTCTCCACTTCTTTAGCTTTTACTGCCAGACTACCAGTAGACACTGTTTGTGCAGCAGCCACTTGGTCGAGGCCTCATACTTTTATCGCTTAGTACAAGGTAGATAGGGCCTCCTTTGGTTCCACTGTCCTGAAGAATATACTCCCGTGAGCCATCCGAGATTAAGGGTGCTTAGGATGCTAACCCATCAGTAAGAATGAAGGCAAGATAGAACAACTTCACATAAAGAAGTTATGTACTCACAATAACATTCCATGTGAGTTGTTCATCTTGCCTTCATTCTTACGTCCCACCCTCCAACCCCCATCCAGGCTTCTTGGGGACCAAGAATTGAAGGCTAGTCATGTCTATATTTAATTAGCATCTAGTACATTCTAAGTTGTCATTATTTTGGAAATTGATTCATGACTTTAGTTGGCAGCAAACAAGATCTGAGGGAAGCACCAGTGCATCATAGGATAAGGAGCAGGCCACGAGCCGGTTGAAGACCTTGAGCTTTTGCATCTGGCCGAGTCAGAGCCAAGGATCGACTCCGAAACCTATCAGTAAGAATGAAGGCGAAATCAACAACTCACATGGAACGTTAGGGTGATTACATAACTTCTTTTTTTTCATTTGGTGAAGCCATTCTTTTGTAGATTTGGATGTATGCTTGAGGTCATTGTCATGTTGAAGGGTGAAATTCCTCTTCATGTTCAGCTTTCTAGCAGATGCCTGAAGGTTTTGGGCCAAAAGTGACTGGTGTTTGGAACTGTTCATAATTCCCTCCACCTTGAATAAAGCCTCAGTTCCAGCTGAAGAAAAGCAGCCCCAAAGCATGATACTGCCACCACCATGCTTCACCGTAGGGATGGTGATGTTCTTCGTGTTTCACTGTTGAAGTCATTACATCTGGGTCATCTGCTTGCAGGTAGCCCTCAGTCGGCCTGATTAACAAAGTCTTGGGTCCTGCGTCAGTTGCTGTCCCTTCTTCCATAACGTCAGGTCGTCAGGGGTATAAAACATGCAGCCGATGCCATTACATCAGTCTTTCTTGCCGTGCGGTGCCCGAAGCAGAAGCAGTTCGCAAGTGCCGGTCAGCTGACTCCTGAAATTTTCGTTTTCGAGTTTCAGAACCGAAGTCTTCAACTAAAGCTAAGTACCCTGTTGGGGAAACTTTTTCTTGCTCCTTACCGATGTCAGTAAAAGTTAATAATTGCATTACTTGTGGAAAGCAAATACCTCATAAAGATTTAAATTCGTACTGTATTCCTTGCCTAGGCCCTGATAACAATGTACCGTGCTGTCAGTTTTGTGCTGTATTTAATCAGCGCACTATCCTTCGTCTGTATATTTTCGCCTCTAAATATTTTGACTCTCGGTTTAATTATCCAGAAATGTCGTCGGTTAGCCATCCGACTACCGGGATTCCAAGAAAACGCAAAGATAAAAGACAGAGACAGGCCGCCGAGGTCCAAAACTGCCGATGACGCTTCTCCTAAACCAGTCGCCAGTTCGCCGGTACTCAGTGAGGCGCTTTTGCAGCCCCTGATACCCGCTACTTCTGATTCACAGGCCTCTACTGAGACCCATTAGGAGTCCGGTATGCTGTAAGATGCTTCAACTATGGAACCCGCGGATGTCTCTACCTTGGATGGATCCGGAACTGCTGTGCAAGCACCAGCTTCTGAGGGTGTATTCAGACCTAAGGACTTTCATATTAAACTGACGCCTCCTTCTTCACTTAGGCCTAAAATTCGAACCATGCCTAAAAAACCACATGCTCAGGCCTCTTTGCCTAAAAAACAAATGATAAGAATGGCTGAAGATTTAATAACTCTAATCAGGGGTAGCCAACCCCCCCTTTCTAAGAGGCCTAGGACAGAAGTTGTTTGAGAGTCTGTTTTTTCTGCTTCTTCTGATGATCTGGATTTGCCCTTATGTAATTATGAGAATTCTGATGCATAGGACTCCATTCCCTCTGCTTCCCCTCCAGTGGATTTTTCTTTTGGGGAAACCTTGCATAGCATTTCACTGGGAAAGCCAGGATTTTTCAGATTCAAAAAAGAGGCTTAGGGAATTCTTACTCCTACCTCAGCATAGGCCTTTAGCAATTCCTCCTGTACTAAGACATTGTTGATGATGCTTTTTCGGAATCTAGTTTGGCCCCTGATTCCTTGCCTTCTGCTCCCGAAAACCTGACTGATACTACAGGGTCCCCGAGTCACACAAGTTCCTTTTTAAAAATCCTATTGCGGATCCAGAGACTGTTTCACAGGGGCCCAAGGGCATTAAGGCTTCTACTGCTAAAAATCCTACCCCTTCTGATAGAGACTCCAGGTAGCTGAATAGATAGGGTAAGAAGGTTTACACTTCTGAAACCTTGGCCATTAGGGCTTTAAACTGCCAGTTTCATATGTTAAAGCATCAGCAACATGTTATTGGATTGCTTAAACAGAAAATTATGTTGATTCCTGACTGTGTGGAAAATAAAGAATTACAGGATTTAATGCATTCTGCTGAACAAGTTGGAAAGCATACTTTGCTATGTGGTTTTGATTAATTAGAGGCCTCTTGCAGGGCTGCTGTTACTGGGTCTGTGCTCAGAAGGCATGCCTGGTTAAAAGAACAATCTTTGCCTGATGATGTTAAAGCTAAATTGTTGGATGCTCCCTTAAATCAGAACCGCCTGTTTAGTAACAAGGCTGAGGAAGTTCTTAAAAAGATGGAAGATAAAGCTAAATCTATGCAAACTGTTAAAGGTTTTTTACAAGTTCAGTCTCCTAGATTTAGTAGGCACTGGCCCTCTAAGAATTGGTCCTTTCCAGCCCCTTCCAGGTCTTCTCAAGCCAAACACAGACACAGCAAAAGCCCCAGGTTTCAGTCCCAGGGGACACACAGGACTAAGCAATGGAGGGCCTCCACTTCCAAATCTGGGAGTAATAAGACTCCCCCCTATGGTAAACTGTCTCAATGACTTCCGTTTAAGATTTCCAAGCACTTATCAACTGACTGCCCCTTTGGGGGGAAAGATTGCTGTTCACGCAAAGAATTGGGAACTCATTACCCAGAACAAGTGGGTCTTAAATATAGTGTCCCAGGGATACAGATTTCACTTCCACACGTTGCCAACACCAAGCGGGTGGCTGGACCTACCCCCAAATCAGTGGGCAGAGGCCCAAAAACAAGTACTTTCTCTCTTAAGCATGGGGGCTATTCAACTGGTACCGGAAGAGGAAAAGGGACAAGGTTTCTACTTGAGACTTTACCTGGTACCCAGAAAAGACAATTCATGGCATCCTGTCCTGGACCTGTCTACTCTAAACACCTTTTTGGAAATTCCAAAATTCAAGATGCTGACTCTTCACCAATTACTTCCTATGCTAGGCAAAGATGCCTAGTTGGCAACACTAGATTTAAAAGAAGCATACCTGCACATCCCAATCAGGGAATCTTGTAGAAGATACCTAAACTTTAAAGCAGACTACACGCACTATCAGTTCTCTGCACTGACCTTTGGCTTATCTACTGCGCCCAGGGTATTCACAAAGTGCCTAGCTCCAGTTATTGCATTTTGCAGACGAAATATTCAAATATACCCATACCTGGACGACTGTCTAATTCAGGCAGAAAGCCAGGACATACTTTTGAATCATCTGGCCTTTGTACAAAGGGTTCTAACTTGTCTGGGGTACACCATAAACGAAAAGTAATCACACCTGGTACCTTGTTAACAAATTATATTCCTGGGAGCAAGCTTGAATACAACTTCCCAGATGGCTTACCTCACGCCAGAGAAACAAATTCATTTGACAGCCTACTTCAAACAAGTGGCCACAAAAACCCTGCTATCTGCAAGACAAATACTGCAAGCCTTGGGGTTCATGGCCTCCTGCATTCTTCTAATTCCATATGCAAGACTGCACATGAGGAAACTACAATGGTATCTAAAAAGCCTATGGTGTCAACATTCTCAGGATCTGGAAGCAATGATTCCTATCATACCTTGCCTACGCCTAGAATTTCTTTGGTGGGCAGAGGCCTGCCACCAAAACAAGGAACTACCTTTCACACCACCCCCTGCCGCCCAAACCCTAACAACAGACGCATCAGACTATGCATGGGGGGCTCACTTAGCAGGGAAGTGCGTTCAGGGCAAATGGAACCCAAGTCAAATGCACCTGCATATCAATCAAAAAGAAATGTTAGCTGTACAAAATGCTCTGACAGCCTTCAAGGACCACATTCTTCCAGGACAACCTTTGGTAAAGACGGACAACACCACTGTTATGTCGTACATAAACAAGCAGGAGAGTACACATTCCTACCCCCTCTGC